>NC_141542.1:36782500-36952500 GCF_021556685.1 Rattus norvegicus | reverse complement strand
ACATTATGAAGAATGTCACCTTCCTCCTTAGTTGGAACATTTTGGTATCTTATCACCATGGCATAAACAGAAAAGTATACAATACTGAAGGGGCCCAACCAAGAAGAGATAGACAGCTCTTCATGTTCTTTCTGGCGTTCTCCAGCTCCTTTGAGCCTGTAAAGGAAAATGGAGCTTTCAGAAGGTAAGCTATTTGGGAGCCAAATGAAATCCCAGCATGAGTTATGTCACACTTCCAGCTTCAGATGCCCAACTGAGACCCTCTCTTTGAATAAGTATTTCTCAAGTGCCTATTTTTCCTTTCTTAACGAATGATCCATGCTATAACGGTAAATCAGAAATATTGCTTAAACTATCCCCAAGTATCAGAATACAGCATTCATACATTCATATTTGTGAGCTTACCTTCTACTTTTCTACATACCCTTTCTTAGCGTAACTCCCAGGTGTGTGTGTGTGTGTGTGTGTGTGTGTGTGTGTGTGTGTGTGTGTGTGTTGGACGTGTGAGTGTGCTTGTGCACCCCACCAGTGTACAGAAGTGTGGTTGTCAGAAACGATGTTAGAGTCCTGCACTATTGCTCTCAGCTGGAGCTAGATCTCCCACTGAATCTGCTAGGCGTGTGCCTAGCAAGCCCCTGTCAGTGTCATGTACAGTGCTGGAGTTACAGATTCAAGCAGCCACTCCAACCTTTTATGTAGATGCTGAGGATCTTAAGTCAGGTCCCCCTGCTTGCTCAGCAAACACTATTACATGGTGAGCCATCACACCAATAGTGGGACTTTCTTTCATTTGATCATTTTCCTTTGGGATCTTTGTGGGTTTTTTTTCCAATATACATTTCAATCGAGGCACCCCAAGGGATTAAAAGAAATATTATGAGCGGTAAATGAAGTGAAGCATCACACAGTGCAAAGAGAGCTTGCTTTAGGTGGCATTGGGGTATTTTTGGTAATGAGCCTAGTCTTTAAATTCAGAGCCTTCTCTCTAGCCCTTCAGTGACATTCTGTGTGGGGCTTAGGTATTCTGATTCTGAAAAAAATGTTTTTCTCTTTGCTTATGAGTTGATGTTTTCTTAAATAAAAATAAAAATCCACATCACTAATTAGTAAATTAGTAATTTACTAAACATTTACATTATAATTAGCTTGCCATGCTATTAGCAAATTCTCAAGAATAATACATGTGTCCATGCAATAGTTTGTGTGCTCTAGGTTAACTGTGGCAAATTCTGCATCTTAGCAGGGACCTGTATAAATTTCTTAGTCATATCTTACACCAAGACTTACCTTGATTTTTTTTTAAAATCTTGATTTATGCACTTACCACTCATGGTTTCACTATGGAATTCTACTGTGGCACATGTACTTGAACATGTTACCAACTGGTGGCACTGTTTTTGCAGGTTGGGGAATGATATTTAATCCAAGGAGTTTTGCTGGAGGATGTGGGTTCCTGGGCACTCAGCACAGCTCTGTTTCTTACCTTATTTCTGCTTCTTGACTTGCAGACACACCATGACTGGGTACCTCATTGTCCTGATCCCATGATTCTCTTATTATAAGGTGCTGAATCCCCTCGAACTGTTTGTTTAAAAATATCATTCTCCTTTAAGTTGCTTCTTTCAAGGTATATTTGATCGTGACATCAGTGAAGTAACTTAATAGAGTGTTGTGCACACACAGCTACAAGACCTCATTCCTTGTCACCTTCTTACCTTTCGGGTTTTGGTCTAAAGAAATCATTGTGATTTCAACTGATAAGACGGCTAAGAATTGACTGGATGGAAATTGGCTGGTCATTTTTAGCATTTTGGCTCTTGAATTCCAGAAGCCTGCCTGCCTTCCTGCCTTCTTTCTCTTCTTTCCATAATTCTTATGTCAACACACTCCTGTTCAACCAGCTTACATTTGAGAATACATACATTTGCTCACATGTGAAATGGTTATACTGTGGCATTTTAATTAAATCAGGACTTTGCGAATTTAAATGGGCAGAACAATGTGAAGAAATGGTGCCATCAACTCTATGTTTTATTCAATATAAATGCTTTCTTTTAAAAATATTGTATTATTGGTTTTGGGAATTTCACACATGCTAATATATTTGCATCATTTCCTCCTCCTCCCTTACCCCCTGTTACCCATGTCATGCTCCCCAACTCCGTTTCAACTTTATGACATCTTTATTATTCTGTTTCTGTCTCTGTCTCTCTCTCTCACATACACATGTAAATACAACCTGAGTCCAATTTTTCTGCTCATATGAATATACATGTTTATCGCTGACCACTTGGGAATGGTCAAAACCTTTGTCCCCAAAGAAGACTGATTCACAGTCTCTTAGAGGTCATTGATTGTCTATACCTCTTCATGTAGGAGCCTTGGGATGTTTCTCCCATCCACACTATCATGCTAACTGGTTTTGTCATGTTTACTCTCTTGAGAAGAAATTAGATGACCTGCTTTAGGTTGCTGAGAGTGGCTTGGAACCTCTGGTTTGTCTAGTTTGCCTCAGATGTGCTGGGATTCTAGTCGTGTGAGGGATCAACCCCAACCTAACTATATTCCCAATTCATCCACTGGTTTTAATAATGACCAATGACCATGATTTCAAAGAAGCACATTTACTTCTTTGTGACACAAAAGTCCATAGGTCACCATTGCATAGAAGGATGGTGATGCTGATCCAGGAGGAGGCATCAAAATGCAAGGTTTTGCAAGGTAGCCATTCTTCTGCTCCTAAATTGTCCAAGATTGAACTGTGTCTCCAGCCACATCCAGGTAACAAGAAGGAATTGGGGGATGATGGAAGAGAGGTGATATAGCATGTGCCAGTTAGCTTTAAGGAAAATTTCATTCTTAAAAAAATTGATGCTTCCTTTTATTTTTTATGTGTACTGGTGTTTTGCCTCCATGTATGTCTGTGTGAGGGTGTGGTGTCCCCTGGAACTTGAGTTACAGACAGTTGTGAGCTGTTATGAGAGCTCTGGGAATTGAACACGCATCCTCTGGAAGAGCAGGCAGTGATAATAACCTCTGAGCCATCTTCCCAACCCCTTAAGGAATATTTCTTGAAGTCATGTGATAAACTCTGTTGGAAAGAGTTCTAACTTCTGATATGAAAAAACTGCATCACACATTGGGGGCAACACAGCTTCCCTGTTTTATCAATATTTTGTTTTTTAACATGGACTCAACTCATTCTTAAAGTCTCTTTACTGAGATTACAATACAGTATCTTTATTTCTAGTAATCCAATAGTATTGATTAATTACCTGTTGATACCTCATTCTGGAAGTAAAGCTAATGTTAAACATTTTAACTCATTTAGTATTGTCTTCAAAAATTCTTTTTGCATTTTGGTGTGTGTGTGTGTGTTTGTGTGTGAGGCTGAAATCAAACTTGAAACTTGATAGGCTCCAAGTGCTTAGTCTCTCAACAGGCTACATCTTGCTTCAAATCTTAATAATGCGTTCTTAACACCCCTTACAAAACAAACAAACAAACAAACAACACCGAAGTATAATTACTTCAAATTTTCAGATCAGAAAATGAAGGTTCAAATAAATTAAATAACTTTCCAAAGTTTTGCTAGAAGTTTTAATAGCAGAAATGCAAATTCAGCCGTTCTCTGGCCAAAGGCCTCACGTTGGTTCCTTTAATTCCCATAGATGAGTAGTTTAGACAATGTCAATACTAACCGTCAGTAGTAGAGATAGGAAGAAGACCTAGAATAATAAAAGAGGGGATAAAGGGGGCTGGTGAGTTGGCTCAGTGGTTAAAAGCACTGGCTGTTCTTCCACAGGTCCTGAGTTCAATTCCTAGCACCCACATGGTGGCTCACAACTGTCTATAAACTCCAGTTCCAGAGGATCTGGCATCCTCACACAGATATACATGAGGAAAAACACCAATGCACATAAGAAAAAAAAAGATTTGAAGAAAAGAGGAAATTAAAAACAGATTGATGGGAAGGAGAGAGAGATGAATGGGAAGATGATACGTAAAGAAAAAAGAAGATTATAGATGGAATATGGGCTAATTTGTTGACCTCAGTGGTCATCAATATGGAGGATCACTGATCCCAAGGGGACCTTATGAAATAAATGTCTGAAGCACGTGGCACTGGTGATCAAACATGGAATCTCATGCCTGCAAACGTGAGCATTAGCTCAAACAGAGCAGCATCCCTAACCCCTGCTGAAAATATTTTCAGCTGCCACAATGAGTAAGAGGCTGTGGGGTCCTGGCAAGCAGAAGCCTAGAGTGTTGGTAAGTTTCAAGCAATTTATGAAAGTGCCATCCACGCCAAGACTTGTCAGCATGTGAACAGTGTTGAGTTTGGGAAACTCTCGTTCAGCCTTCCCTAGCCATCACCTAGACATTCAGAGGAATTCCCTAACCATCTAAGGCAGTAGTTCTCAACCTCCTAATGTGGCGATCCTTTCAATACACTTACTCACATTGTGATGATGTGCACTATAAAACGATTTTCATTGATACTTCAGAACTGTTATGAATCAAAACATGTTTTCCAATGGTCTTAGGTGACTTCTGCAGAAGGATCATTTGACCCCCACAAAGGGGTCTTGACCCACAGCTGGAGGCCCTCTGATAAAGTGTCTTATTTAATTGTAACCCTTAAAACCTGAGTACACAAGACCAGGAGAGAAGACTTAGTACTATTAACATACTTTTTAATCTAAAATTCTACAGTGTCTGAGATAACAATTGAACAGATAATAGTTATTGAATATAAATTACACTCAACTAACTTCAGCCAACTCTTATGAGGCAGGACAGGGATGATAAGCATGTCTCACCTTTCTGTGTGAGGTTTTCAGAAACCTGGTACTAAAAGGCAGGTAGGTCTAGGGCTGGGGAGTCAGCTCAGGGGTTAAGAGTGCTGACTGTTCTTGAATAGAACCTAGGTTCAATTTCCAGCACCCTTGTGGTGGCTAATAGCTGTCTGTAGCATCATTCTTAGGGGATCTGAAGCCCTCTTCTGATTTTCTCAGGCACCAAGCACACATGTAGAATACATACATACATTCACTTATATACATTAGAAGTTAGGAAAACAAGTAACTCTAAACACTGCAAGCAAGTAAGCAAGCATCATACCAGGATCGAGGTTTTGTAGAGAAGGGAGTTAGGTCATGAAATGGAATGACCAAGGTTACTTAGTGACTGGGATTGACCAAAACCGCAGTTCCTAAAGCTTCTAACTTTTAGATTTGTCTCCATCAAATTGACTTCTGAAAATGTTTATCAACGGTTACCATCAGGAATGATTTGGATCGTTTCTTTTTAGTTTCTGAGGCCTATCAGTTAAAAATCACACAGACCCAAATAAATATCCTGGTATACAGATACTAAATTTATTGGGTCAAGACAACCATAACAGCCCCCCCCCCCCCGCTACGGCCCCTCGGCCTCCGAGAGATGACGTGAGAGGGTAGCGTAAGCTCAGTTGCTTGAGACTAGTTTGGGAAATGTAATGTGACTTCATATTGAGTTTTTAAAAGTCTCTTTTTTTAAGTTTTGTAATTGGGGCTGGAGGTGCGGTTCAATGGCAGAGTGCTTATACAGCATGTGTTGGGCTTATACTCAACTTCAGGGCAAAATAGAATTTTGTGATGATTGACAAGATACCCCCTTTCTTTTGAAGAAAAAAAAATGGCCATGATATCAAATGATACCAAGAAGTGTGTTCTGTTGAATGTCTTGTAATTTTGCAAGTCATTAGTTTGTGGGTTTTTTTTTTTAAAAAAGATTTATTTTTATTTCATGTGCATTGTTATTTTGCCTGCATTTATGTCTGTGTGAAGATGTTGGCTCCACTGAAACTGGACTTACAGATTGTTGTGAGCCGCCATGTGGGTGCTGTGGATTGATCCCCTGCCCTCTGGAATAGCAGCCAGTGCTCTTCACCACTGAGCCATCTCTCCAGCCCTAGTTTGTGAGATTTTATAGAATCGATGCTCTATTTCTTTAGTTTCCTTTTTATTTAATACGTTTTGTAAATATATCTAACTTTCTCACCAGTTTAAGTAAAGAAATAATGGGAGCAAGATATCAGCCATTAAAATCAAATACAGGAAGGAATTACACGCCAACACATTTATTAAATGTCCAGTATGTATATTAAACACTGTCTGTCATGGCAGGGATGGCTAACATTTATTACCTGTACCAGGCAATGGTTAATGTGTTTTCTTAACTCATCCATTGCACTAGCTACACTGAGACCTGGAGGTGAGGATAAGAAAAGTGTATCCCTTCATTGTGGGAAGCATTGATTAACTGGAGAAGAGTACAGGAATGAAACCTAGTCGCTCATGATAATACCAGATCTAATTGTAAAGAGGAAAAGGGAAACTGCCAGTGCTCATTAGAGTGTGTTCCAAAAATGGTTGTGTAACCAAGGCTTCCCAAGGCACACCTCCAGGGCTCCTGGACCTGGCGACTGAAGGTTGAGATGGGAAGATCCAAGCTCTTGGGAAGGAAGAGTAAATGGCCAAAGTTGAATAGGCTCATCCTCCAAACTCTTCACAGCTTCCAGGATTCTGGCTATCCCTTTCAACAGAGCAGTAGGTAGCTGGAAGGCAGAGTTCTCCAGAGTTGTCACAGCAATTTTTGGAGTTCTTGGTCCTACTCACATGTGCTTCTCCTTCATTTCCTGTGTGTGTGTGTGTGTGTGTGTGTGTGTGTGTGTGTGTGTGTGTGTGTAGGAGGGTGTATCTGGATTCTCTCTATCATTGGGTGGGATTCCCTGGAGTATCTCTGAATACTACTGCCCGCTCCACTGGTGTTTCAGATGACCCTTGCAGCTGCAACAGAGAAATCTCTATAACGTTATTGCAATGCGTGCTTGACTAATGAATGCTCTTCTGTAGTTATATATCACTGCAAATCCCTAAAAATGGTTAACCAAGTCAAGGTGAGATGAATGGATCTTGACTCACCTGAATACAGAACCTGAAGCCTTTGCATGCAAAGATTTTAATCTCTGTAGATGTGGAAATAAATGTGACTTTTCCTCCCAGGGTAGTTGTAAGGAGTGAGCCTCTACCACTAATACATAGCTAGCAGACATTTTTCTTCAATCCACCAATGATCTCATTCACTATGATGTCAAAACATGAAGACAACAGCAAACATCACTACTCATTTTTTTCTTGTTGCTGTGACAAAATATCAAACACAAGAAACAACTTAAATAAGGAAGGGTTTACTTTGGCTCATTGAGCATGAGGCAGTTGGCTTCTTCTCTCAATAAGTAAGCAGAAAGAGATGAAGGGTACTGCTAAGTTCACTTGTTTCTTTTAAGTTGTCTCAGACCCCAGCCCATAGGATGAGTCTTAACTCCTCAGTTCACCTTCTGGAAACACAGACAGGCCCAGAAATATGTCTTCTCAGTGACTCCGATCCCAGTCATCTTGATCACAAAGAGCAACCAATACATAAATGGTTATTCTTATAGATGTTTAAAAATATGTATAGGATGAAAGATTAATTTGCTTACTAACATAGTCAACTAGTGTCTTTTACCCCTACTAGGTCTGGCACTGCAGTGCCCCAAGATATCTGCTAGATATCTCAATCTCAGTCAGCAAAACCTCTCACCCGCTTTGCTCCATCCCATATCACACTGTCAATAGCCTCTTTCGAGCCTGGCAACAATCTCTCTACCCATCCAGTTCTCAAGGCAGGCTGCCACCATGCCAGAAATATACATCTTAATTCCATGGTGGCTTAGTGTCCCAGCCACCACATACTCTCTTAAACTTAATTTGCCACAAGAAAGAACACATAATACAATAACCTCTGATCCAATTGATAAGATATAATTACCACCTAAACATACAAAGCCCTGTGCACATCCATCCTTTAAGAGCATTCATAACAAATAAGAGTGGAATCTTAACATCCACCTCCATGTTCTCTCGGCGGCTTCTTCCTCCAGTCTCCTTCCGTTCCAGTCTCCTCCTCTTCCCTCAAATTTTTCTCCCACCCATCCTTTCTCCTCATCCCATGACAGACCTCGTTCTATCTTCAGCTGTATGACATCACCCTACACACAGAGGCAATAAAAACCTGTCAATGGCATCACTTTTGATTTAACGTTAATAAAAACACGAAGATATTGTTTTAGAAAAATCAACAACGAACTGTAATAACTGCTTTTAGGGGAATATATAATTGAATTAAAACATGAAATCCTATTTTTCCCATTCTTTCTGTGTCTTTACGTTGTTTATGTATGTGTCTTGTGTTGGGAATTGATCTGGGGCATGGTATGCAATATGCTCCAGTCCAGTGAAGGAAGACCTTGCTATGTAACTTAGTCTCGCCTTCAACTCATGGGCCGATGGCCTTTACCTTTACAGTGGTTGGAAGTACAGACATTCACTGCTCTAACAGGCTTTTATCATTGTATTTATTTTTGGATCATTATTTCTGTCTGCACGTAGAGAAAAAGGAAGAGAAATGTGAAAAGAGACTATCTTCAGCCTTCGATGTAAGGGAAGGACATGACCAGCTGGATCACCTCAGGGTAGCCTACTTGCTTGACCTGCATCGTGAGGATATGCATAAAAATAAAGAAAGGACCACACACAATTTTCTCTGCCTTTCCTAATTGCAGATATCACAGAGGTCTATAACCAATGAACTATAGATTTGACACTTTTGGAAGTATGTTCAATGGGAGTGTATTCAGCTAATTGCATCTCTGCCGAAGGAGGCAGGGCTTTTTCCTTACCCCATTTCTGCTCTCTGCATGGTGTGTATCATGCATCCATCTTTGACCTTGTACTAACACTGAAAGCCTGTACTAATCCTCAAACATCTGATAGGAAGCTCAAGGGCAGAGTGATCCTATACCATTGATGACTGGTGTCACTATATCAACTATCAAATATCCTTGGATTTCTTTTACACAATAGAAATATGTAAAACATTCATATTTTAAGTTTTCAGTTAAATCTCTTTTGCAATATTACCTTGAGAATGTAATAACATAGTTTTTCCAGAAACTTGCTCTATTAATATGAACAGTCTTTCAACTTTGGCTCTCCTGATGTCAAAAATTACTTAATAGACATAGGTTTCCCAAGAGAGGAAAGTTAAATTAAGAGTGTTGCTTCCTCTGTGTGTTCTCCAAGACAAGAACTGACAGGGGATCCAGAGGGTTAATGGTGAGACTTTTATTCAGGTACATAGGGGTAGTCAAAGTTTTCCATTTTCTTTAAAGACATTTATAATTAAGTAGACCTGGCAAGGGGAGACTGCTAAGTTTTTAAAGAGAGGAACTATGACAACACGTGTTCATGATGAAATAAATAGAAAATTGGCATCCTGGGTTGGCTCCATTCTAACCCTCTCAGCAGCTGAAGACCTCTGCTGATAGCTGTTATGTCAAACCTGTCTGCACGTCTGTTTTTCCTTGTCATTTGTTTATCTGATTATTGTTCCCATCCCTTATTAAGCAGCTCTCATCTTTGTGCCGTTGCTATTGAGTCCCATCTTGACGCTTTTCTTACTGTCATGATTTTTCTCTTACAGTAGTACAGATGAACCAGAAGACATTCCATTACTGAGCTACAACCCAACCTCATTTATTTATATATTTAGTTAAATATTTATTTCATATAGGCATCCATGCCTGGGTGTCAACGGGTGCACCATGTGCATCAGTACCCGTGAGTGACAGAACAGGGTGTTGGGTCTACTAGAACTGGAGTTGCACGTAGTTATCAGTCACCTGATATAGGTGAATGGAACCAAACAAAGGTCTTTTGCAAGAACAGTATATTCTTCACTGCAGAGCCATCTCTTCAGTCCCTATCTATCTATCTTATCCATCCACCCATCCATCCATCCACCCATCTATCTATGTGTGGGGCAGTAGGTAGTGATCGGTACCCTGATTCTTGGTCGAGATAGGTTGAATCCCTGGGGGACCCTAAAAGGGATAGCAGGTGCATTCTCAATCTTCCAGGATATCAGGACCCCACATAACTGCACCCCCAAAGACCCCTGTAGAGAGGTTTGAGTCAGACCAGTCACATAGGACAATGCCTCAAGTCCCTCCTCCCCAGGTAAGCCTGTGACCACAGGCCACATAGGCTCAAGACAAATCAGACATCAGACCACACCTCCTTATATGTAGATAAGGTCTTCCTGCGCTCTCAGGCCAAACCAATAGGAAGTCAGACACTGACCCATCCAAAAAACTGTATTTAAGTGTTGTGTTCAGAATTAAAGGTGTGCAGGAATTATTCCATTGTGTGAGAGCTTCTGTCATAAGAGCTGTAGCACTGCTGCTTGGGGAAGAGATCTGCTCTCCCTAAATCGCTGCCAGAAGCTCCCCTACACCCCTCTCCAGCTAGTCAGTATCCTGCTGGCTCAGCACGGTGAGCTCAGCACCATGTGGTGGTAGAAGAAAGGAGAAGGACCAAAGCTGTTCCCCCTCCCTGTCCAAGTTCTCTCTGCCTCGCCCCAACGCCTGCATCTAGCAGGGCAAAAGATCACCATGAAATGCACCAGGCACCAGAGCCCTACATCTATGTATCTATGTATCTATGTATCTATATGTATCTATCTATGTATCTATGTATCTATCTATGTATCTATCTGTATCTATGTATCTATCTATCTATCTATCATCTATCTATCTATCTATCTATCTATCTATCTATCTATCTATCTATCTATCATCTATTATTCTGAAGGTTGACTTGAAGTTCCCAATGCTTACTAGGCAAACAGACTTCCACCAACCTGTATCATTAACCCTTTCACGTTGCTTTCTTGAGATCAGACAGCCCAAGCAGGACTTCAAATTGATGGTCTTGCCTCAGAAGGTGGGATTACAGACCTGAGCTACCCAGACTGACTGCTCTCTCTCTAATCTTGACACTACTTTACCTAATTGTTCCCTGGTTAGACAAGGAGCACTTACTGATTTCTCTGGGAGTAGCTGGAGTAAACCACACTTGATTAGGATATTCACGTTTCCCAGCACAGCCATCTTCTTCATGATTAAGTCATCCTGGAGGATTATCCCTCAACATATGTGCAAACTGTCCTGATTTTGGGTATATCGTTGTCTGGTATTTTATGACGTTTCAAAACACTTAACTAGGTAGATAAAGGCACACAGAAATTGTAAAATGGGAAGCTATGAAGGCAACACAGGTGGATTAGATAATGGAGAATAAGTTGGAAAATGAGGACTAGAATCTAAGTCTTGTTTCCTCTATCTTCCTCCTGTGGGTAGTACAGGTTATAATGGATGCCTGGTGTGGATAGGGACATTTAGAATATTAAATTATATATATATATGTGTGTGTGTGTGTGTGTGTGTGTGTGTGTGTGTGTGTGTGTGTGTGTGGAGAGAGAGAGAGAGAGAGAGAGAGAGAGAGAGAGAGAGAGAGAGAGAGAGAGAGAGAGGCTGTGTACCATGTGCATGCTTTATTTCTGAAGAGGCCAGTAGAGGGCAGCAGAGCCCTGAGAGCTGGAGTCACTGATGTTTTTGAGCTACCAAGTAGGTACAGAAAATGGAATCCATCTGGCCAGCTCCATTGAGTTGTTTTTTGTTTTGTTTTGTTTTTTTAATTTAATTGCATATATATTACCTGGGACTCAGTTGATTTTCCCTTAATATTTGCCGAATAGTTTTTGAACCTAAACAATTAACCTTTTTCTGATAATTAAAAGAGGGCTTGTATATGAAATTTCCAATGTTCTCACATCTTCAACATTCCAGAAGGAATTAGCTCCGTTTTGTGATGGGAAACATACACAGAAGGCATTTGTGGTGTGGGAGAGATGACTCAGCAGTTAAGAGTTCACGCAGCTCTTGCTGATGATCCTTGTTTGGTCCTCAGCACCCACGTCAGATGGTTCACAGTCACCGCTAACTCTAGCTCTAGAGGATCAGATGCCCTCTTCTATGGGAATCAATTTGCACTCATGCCACGTATGCATATACATGTACATGTTTAGAATGAAATCTTTAAAAATAACAGAAAAACTCTAAGTATATATACGCATTTGTTTATTTAAAATGTATTGTTCTGTGGCAGTGTATACAGTAAATAATAATGGTTTTCACTTCGGCATTTTCATGCATACTTTGCCCTTGTTTTCCTCCTCCTCCTCCATTCTGTTTTCTTGCCTACCGATTGTCCACTTTCTCTTTCCGTAGTCCCTTCTACTTTCATGTCGAATGCATTCCATCATTCTCTTTATCCTTCTTTCTCTCCTTCCTTAAGACCTTGTTCCCTCCTTCTCATAGTTTACTTTCTAGTTTTATGCCTACACCCCTCATACATACACATTTACTTACATACAAAAACTGCATCCAAGTGGGAACACACTGTATCTGTCCTTGTGAGTTCCCTTACTTAGTAAAATACTTTGCAGATCCATTCATTTTCCTGCAGATTTATAATTGAGTAAGATTCTGTTATATCTATCTATCTTATCTTTCTTTCTATCTTTCTCAAATATATATGAGATCTCTCTTCTCTTTCTATCTCTCTCAAATATATATATGAGATCTCTCTTCTATCTCTATCTATCTATCTATCTATCTATCTATCTATCTATCTATACATTCATACTGTAATGATTTGTATATGCTTGGCCCAGGAAGTGGCATATTAGGAGGTGTGGCCTAGTTGGAGTAAGTGGGCTTTAAGACCCTCATCCTAGCTGTCTGGAAGCCAGTCTTCTGCTAGCAGCCTTCAGGTGAAGATGTAGAACTCTCAGCTCCTCCTGCACCGTGCCTGCCTGGATGCTGTCATGCTCCCGCCTTGATGGTAATGGACTGAACCTCTGAACCTGTAAGTCAGCCCCAACTAAATGTTGTTTTTATAAGAGTTGCCTTGGTCCTAGTGTCTGTTCACAGTCTATATACATGTTTTTATTACCCACTGATATGCTGATGGACAACTAGGTTCTTTGCATTTCCTCGTTAATTTGAATACTGTTGTAAAATATGTGGATAGGCAGGCATTTCCATATTAGAATGCAGAACTGTTTTTGGGGAAATATGCCCACTAGTGGTGTATCTGGGTCATAGAGTAGTTCAAATTTTGGTTTTTGAAAGAAACTTCCTTGGTGATGCTTACAGTCCCACCAACAATGAAAGGTAGTCTTCTTTCCCAAGTCCTCACCAATTTTGCGATCATTAGTTTTTGTGATAGAGGCCAAACTGAATGGACAATTTCTTCATGTTCTTAGTGGACAGAGTGATCCTTCAAGAAACTAGTTAATAAAGTGGTTATTTTCTTCGTATAACAATATTTATTTTAATACACTCTAACATTTCATTATAAAAAGAAAAATTAATTTTCTTAGAAAATAATTTTAAAATGTTCTATAATGTAACTCTACTCTCACCTGAATTTGGCCATGGTCGATTTAAAACATTAACAGGGTTTGAGGATCAGATTCTTTGACCTTTGAACTTTCTGCGATCAATTTTCTCGTATTAATAATTCATCATGATCGGCAAGCTGCAAAACACCTATCTGGAGATATTTATAGGGATAAGAAGTCAATGTTCCTAGGAAAACAAATTAAGACATCCAATGTAGGCTTATGAGCATCATGAGATCTGACCCAAACTGGTAATCCCCTCACAATTTCCAAGTTAGAGTCACAGAAACCTATTGCATCAGAGTTTATAAATGAATCATATAATTCGATGGCTAATAACTAATGTTCAGAAGGGACTATTTCCCACACACAAGGGGGAACGCTGGGTAAAGGGCGGAGCACTGGATTTATAAGAATTGGCTAGAGGCCAGCGTGAGTTATAGAGGGAACTCAGGAGTCATAGCTACGCAGAGAAACCCTGTCTCAAAATAAAATAAAATAAAATAAAATGGAAGGAAGGAAAAGATAGAAGGAAGGGAGAGAGAGAGAGAGAGAGAGAGAGAGAGAGAGAAGAAAGAAAGAGAGAAAGAAAGAAAGGAAGAAAGAAAGACAGACAAAGAAAGAGAAACTGGCAGGAGAACAACACTTGTTTCTTTGGAAGGTCTGTGACAAGTAGTTAAGACAAACAGGAGGTGTAAAAACTCTAAAAAACCAGTCTGATGGAGGTGATTCCTCGATTCTTAACTGAAATTCCCTCTTCCCAGTAATGTTTACCTTTGTGCCAATCTGATGAAAAGTACCCAGCACAGAGAGGGGTGGAGAAGGAGAGAGAGAGACATGGAGAGAGAGACAGAGAGAGAGACAGAGAAAGAGAGAGAGAGAGAGAGAGAGAGAGAGAGAGTGTCTTTCTCTCACACACGCACACAGAGTGGCAGATAAATAGAGATGGATATAGATAGATAGATAGATAGATAGATAGATAGATAGATAGATAGATAGACAGACAGACAGACAGACAGAGAGAACTAGGTAAGGAATAGGAACAGATAAAATGAGTTAGAATAGACAAGAAAGAGTCAGGGCATCAAGACAGACAAATGTAGATCTGGGAATGCAGGCTCCCAAACGTGAAAATACCTCAGTCACATATATGAGTTTAGTATAAATTCTCAGCTTTACCTCCACAAATACTGATTCAGTTAATACGGTAAATCAGGAATAGGGTCTGGTGTTTTCCATTTGGCAAAGCTTTCAGCAAGAGCCCTGTGATGCAGTTTAAGGCTCATGCTTGAACCTCTCTCGACATAAATGCCATCCTTCTGGGGTTTAACAAGAGGGAAACACTATGTATCAGAGAAAGAAGGAGTGTATACACAATGCATTCAGCACAAGGAAGGGTGAATGTGCTAGGAATGAATCCACAAGGAAATGGATGTTAAATGGAGATGATTTTCTTAAATATAATAAACCAACCTAGAAAGAAAGACATCAGATTTTCTCTCATATGTGGAATATAGATTTCAAGAAAGAGACTCATTACAGTCAAAGGGGGGCCAATGGGAGGGGACAAGAGAGACTAAAAGATGAATATGAGACAAGCATTTTCTGTGAATATATAAAAATGTCACAATGAAATCCATTATTCTGTACAGTTAGTGGTGTGCTAATAAAAAGTTAAACGAGGGAAAGGCAAGCTGGGATTCTTCACATTTTTCAGGAGGCGGTAATGGCCAAACAGCAAGCTGTGTCAGTGGACAACATGGTGTGATGGAGTGACAAGCATCTGATGATGAGTTCTGGGGTCTAGTCTTTATGAGTTTTGTGGCAAGCCTTCTGCTCTTTAGCATTAGTGGTTTTACCTCTAAACTAAAGGAAAGGGAGAGCGGAGAGACAGTCTTCTGTTTTTCTTCTGGAGAATATTTAAGTGGGGGTTGCCACTGCTATGAAGAGACACCATTGGCAACTCCTACAAAGGAAAACATTTCACTGGGGCTGGTTTACACATTCAGAGGTTTAGTCCATTATCTGGTTGGAAGCATGGCCTGAAGCAGGCAGACATGGTGCTGGAGAGGTAACTGAGAGTTCTACATCTGGATCGGAGGCAGCAGGGAGAGGGAGTGAAACTGGGCCTGGCTTGAGCTTCTGAAACCTCAAAGCCCATCCCCTAATGACACACTTCCTCCAACAAGCACACACCTACACTAAAAGACCACACTTCCTAATAGTGCTACTCCTTGTGGACCTATGGGGGTTATTTTCATTTTTTAAAAGATTTATTCATTTATTATATATAAGTACACTATAGCTGTCTTCAGACACACCAGAAGAGGGCGTTAGACCCCATTACAGATGGTTGTGAGCCACCATGTGGTTGCTGGGATTTGAACTCAGGACCTCTGGAAGAGCAGTCGGGTGCTCTTAACCGCTGAGCCATCCCTCCAGCCCAGTTATTTTCATTTAAGCCACTACAGGATCTGTGCAGAAAGATTTCCTGGTAGCTCTAAGGATCCAGTTCCTGCTTCTAGAAATGCATTAGTTGTCTGGTAACACAATACTAATACCAATGCATAATAATTTCTAGCCCAGTGTCTGAGAGAACAATGCTGAACAGGTTACAGCACTTTTTGCCTCCCCTTACCTCCCCTCCCCTCCGCCCCTCTCCCATCCCCTCCCTTCCCTTTCCCCATTATTTTCTATTTTATTTATGATCTATGTAGAATACAAGAATCAAAAAGTATATCTGGAGAATTCAGAGATGGCTCACTGGTTAAGAGCACTTACTGTTCTTGCAGAGGACCTAAGTCCAGTTCCCACCATAGTGGCTTGTAATTTTAGTTGCGGGAATATTGGCATCTCTGGACACCTACCGGCACAGGACTCAGAATATCCCCTCCTTTTCTTGTCCGTGTCCGCGCGCGCGCGGCATTGAGAATTGAACCTAGGTTAAGTTTTCACAGTTGACCTACATCCTGTACCCTGTCTGCCAGTTTGTCTGCCAGCCACCCTATTCATCCACATCAAGATATATCTTAGGCGATACATGACTAGGGGTGTTAATATCGAGCTGTTGAAATGTAATAAGAACAGCCATTTCTTCCACTTTAGCAATCTGCGTGAGAAGCGAGCATTCACCTTTTCTTCCAGCAGAGGGCAGTACAATACGCTCTGTAACTTAAACAGGCTTTGGGAGCTGTTGAGAAGCAAATCGTTATTTCCATTTCTGTTTGAACACAGAAACTTGAGAGTTTCTTGTGGGGTGAAAAGTTTAAGAAAAAAAAGAGTAAGTTACATTTATTGTTGTTATGAATCAGGACAGGTTTTTTTTTCATATTACTTTTATTTTTTTTTAATGTACATTGGTGTTTCACATCCAGAGATTCCTTTATCCACACATCTCCGAAGAAGTCGAGTTGCTTGCGTGTCTGGCTGAGTAGCTCACTCTAAAAAAACTGCCGTAATATGTCAGTGAAGTTTTGGGATGTTCCAAGAATTGGAAAAAATGGAAAAGACAATTGCTTGTTCTCAGGACTTTTCATTCTGCTAGGACTCCAAAGTAATGGAGAAGCATTATAAAGAACTACATTTCTGGGCATGGTGGCACACACCTTTAATCTCTGAATTCAGGAGGCAGGGGAAAGCAGATCTCTGAGAGTTCAAGGCCAGCCTAGTATAGCGAGTTCCAGGCCAGCCAAGGCTACATAGTGAGACTGTCTCAAAAAAATGCAGAAAAATTTATAATACATTTATAATCCAACACCTTTACTATCTGGCCAATATTTATTAATAGTCTAGTCCATGTTCCACCGTCACAGAAATAAAGAGTTACTAAAATGTAAAAAGCAATACTTCCAAAGAAAGCTGCAGGGGAAAGTGGCTATAGCAAGAATGAGGACCAGCAGGAAGGAGGTGCAGGGGTTTGAGAAAGGACCAATAAGAGCAAAGTACATATGAAAATGACATAACGCAACCTGTTACACTGGACCCTAACTTTAGAAAGAGGAGCAGACTACTTCAGGGAGTGAGCTTTGCCAATGGAGATTTCAACAGAGTAGCAGAATTTAGCAGAAGTAGAAGACAGCGTTCAGTTTGAGACCAATCTTGATTTAGGCTGTACTTGTGGTATGATAGGAATATCCAGTGACCCCTATAGAAGGATCTGAACATAAGATAGGCTGAAGTTGTCATAAATGTCAACCCTGTATCATTCATGTGACAGTATTATGTTTTACTGAGCCCCACTTTCATAGCAAAAAACAACAGGAAACTTGTGCCTGGCCTGGAATGACTTGCACCAGAAGCAGATACCCTTCTCCAGGCAACATGTACACCTTCCCTTCCCTAACCCCTGTTTCAGCAATGATTACTACTTGTTTCTACATACAGGCTCCTCTGAATAAGAACTCTATTTGACCACTTTTCTGCAGGGCCCTGGGTTTGGAGCCATTCTCTCCTTGAGTCAAGAGCCCTCCTCTTCCTTTGCAGGGGGCCCTCTTCCCTTATGTCATTGCTATAGGTAAATTAATGCTCTCAACAATTCAACTCAGGTTTGTGTTTATTAACACGTTTGATGCCTTATAGCATTCTTCTTTTGATCTTTTGATCTTCTTTTGATTCTTCTTTTGAAGCTATATTTGCACTTCATAGACACAGAAAACTAAACCGTTTAGGTGTGCTCAGTAATCTTGACTTGTGTTTCCTTCAAATATATCCAAAAGGCCATGTTTACTTTCTAAAGAATCCACAGAAGAAACATGAAGAAGCAAATCCTGCAAATATATTAGGTTTTTCTTTCTAACCTATGATGAACGAATGGCCTCTCCATGAGTGTAAAAACCTCGGCTTTCTGGCTCGGTGCTGCACTTTGGCTGTATGTCTTTCCTGAGGCCGCAACAACGCTGCTTTTAAAATACGAGGATCATTTTTCTCATGGTTCAGTGTCTAGGGTCAAGGTAGAGTCTCGGGAAGGAAAGCTTACAATCTGCCCATTTAGTCTCTCTATAACAGCATCTTTCTAATAACGTCTTAAGATGTTTATTTCCTAGCTCCCCAGATAACTCACTGCTTTTCAAATATTAATGAGGGTAGGAGGAAAAAAATGGCACAACTGTGAGTGTTAAGAGGCTTCCAGGTACAGCGAAGAAATTGAATTTCATCACTTTTGGATGCTAATGGCTTCCCAGCACCGTGGTTATCAACACTTCATACAGGATCCTCAGTTAAGGCCTTAAAACTCTGTTTTCTTCTCCATCTCCATTCCCCCACTTCTGCTCACACTAGCCTCTGAGAGTTCCATACACAAGAAGCTCTTCCCAGCTTCAGAGAAGATCTCATGATGCTTCCTCAGCCCTGGACTGCATGACCTCTATACACCCTTCAGATCTTCGTTCTATCCACTAGCAAGGTTTCTATTATTTGGTGTTTCTCATGCTTCAGCCGTTGCTTCACTGGATGGCTGGAACCTTGTCTCCTTTCTACAAATCCCCGTTTCCTCCAGCAGAAGAGCCCAGATACGTTCCCTGGGTGGGTGATATGTGTGGGAAAATGAATGAGCAAGGCTGTCAGTGTCTCGTTTTCTGAGGAAATGTGGCTAAGTCCATGCTAATGAGGAAACACACAGTGAAGTCATTGCTAAAAAAGGCAACATGAAATAGCAACTTACCTGTCACCCAGTACTTAGTGAAGCTGATAGGAGAACAGTGTTCTTAAGCTCCTGAAGAATGAGATTCAGTAGGGTGCTCTAACTGTGGAGTGCGTCAGGCCAGTAAAGGACTAAAGAATCAGATTATTGATCTTAAAAAATTGGGTCTTTTGTCACTAAAGACCTTTGATGTGATGTCATTTGCTTCAGAGACTGGCTCTTTTTAAAATAAAAAGAAGGCAGATCTTCCTGGTTGCTGCTGCCGCAGAGAGCTTGTGGGCAGCACCCCGCGAGCAAACTAGAGCCTCGGGACCACAGGTAAGACAAACTTTTCTGCTGCAAGTGACCTGGCTGGTGAACTCGGGACACACAGAGGCAGAATTCCTCTAGGACCGGGCACTTCCTGTGTTTACCGGGAGCCCCAAACCCGCGGATCCCGGCCCGCAGCACCTCTCTGCTCCCAGACCCCATGGGAGAGAGACCTCACCGCCTAGTCAGGTGGGCACTCCTGAGGCTGCAGAGCAGAAGAGACCACCAACACTGCCCACCCCTGCCAACATCCCTGGCCCAAGAGGAAACTGTATAAGGCCTCTGGGTTCCCGTGGGGGAGAGCCCAGGAGCGGCAGGACCCCTGCGCCTGAGACACCACCATAATCTGAAGGAACAGACCGGATAAACAGTTCTCTGCACCCAAATCCCGTGGGAGGGAGAGCTAAACCTTCAGAGAGGCAGACACGCCTGGGAAACCAGAAGAGACTGCACCCTGCACACATTTCGGACGCCAGAGGAAAACACCAAACGCCATCTGGAACCCTGGTGCACGGAAGCTCCCGGAAAGGACAGCGCAGATCTTCCTGGTTGCTACGGCCGAGGAGAGCTCATAAGCAACACCCCACGAGCAAACTTGAGCCTCGGGACCACAGGTAAGACCAACTTTTCTGCTGCAAGTGACCTGCCTGGTGAACTCGGGTCACAGGCCCACAGGAACAGCTGAAGACCTGTAGATAGGAAAAACTACACGCCTGAAAGCAGAACACTTTGTCCCCATAACAGGCTGAAAGAAAACAGGAAAACAGGTCTACAGCACTCCTGACACACAGGCTTATAGGACAGTCTAGCCACTGTCAGAAATAGCAGAACAAAGTAACACTAGAGATAATCTGATGGCAAGAGGCAAGCTCAGGAACCCAAGCAACAGAAACCAAGACTACATGGCATCATCGGAGCCCAATTCTCCAACCAAAACAAACATGGAATATCCAAACACACCAGAAAAGCAAGATCTAGTTTCAAAATCATATTTGATCATGATGCTGGAGGACTTCAAGAAAGACGTGAAGAACTCCCTTAGAGAACAAGTAGAAGCCTACAGAGAGAAATCACAAAAATCCCTGAAAGAATTCCAGGAAAACACAATCAAACAGTTGAAGGAATTAAAAATGGAAATAGAAGCAATCAAGAAAGAACACATGGAAACAACCCTGGATATAGAAAACCAAAAGAAGATACAAGGAGCTGTAGATACAAGCTTCACCAATAGAATACAAGAGATGGAAGAGAGAATCTCAGGAGCAGAAGATTCCATAGAAATCATTGACTCAACTGTCAAAGATAATGTAAAGCGGAAAAAGCTACTGGTCCAAAACATACAAGAAATCCAGGACTCAATGAGAAGATCAAACCTAAGTATAATAGGTATAGAAGAGAGTGAAGACTCCCAGCTCAAAGGACCAGTAAATATCTTCAACAAAATCATAGAAGAAAACTTCCCTAACCTAAAAAAAGAGATACCCATAGACATACAAGAAGCTTACAGAACTCCAAATAGATTGGACCAGAAAAGAAACACCTCCCGTCACATAATAGTCAAAACACCAAACGCACAAAATAAAGAAAGAATATTAAAAGCAGTAAGGGAAAAAGGTCAAGTAACATATAAAGGCAGACCTATCAGAATCACACCAGACTTCTCGCCAGAAACTATGAAAGCCAATAGATCCTGGACTGATGTCATACAGACCCTAAGAGAACACAAATGCCAGCCCAGGTTACTGTATCCTGCAAAACTCTCAATTAACATAGATGGAGAAACCAAGATATTCCATGACAAAACCAAATTTACACAATATCTTTCTTCAAATCCAGCACTGCAAAGGATAATAAATGGTAAACCCCAACATAAGGAGGCAAGCTATACCCTAGAAGAAGCAAGAAACTAATCGTCTTGGCAACAAAACAAAGAGAAGAAAAGCACACAAACATAACTTCACATCCAAATATGAATATAACAGGAAGCAATAATCACTATTCCTTAATATCTCTCAGCATCAATGGCCTCAACTCCCCAATAAAAAGACATAGATTAACAAACTGGATACGCAACGAGGACCCTGCATTCTGCTGCCTACAGGAAACACACCTCAGAGACAAAGACAGACACTACCTCACAGTGAAAGGCTGGAAAACAATTTTCCAAGCAAATGGTCGGAAGAAGCAAGCTGGAGTAGCCATTCTAATATCAAATAAAATCAATTTTCAATTAAAAGTCATCAAAAAAGATAAGGAAGGACACTTCATATTCATCAAAGGAAAAATCCACCAAGATGAACTCTCAATTCTAAATATCTATGCCCCAAATAAAAGGGCACCTACATACGTAAAAGAAACCTTACTAAAGCTCAAAACACACATTGCACCTCACACAATAATAGTGGGAGATTTCAACACCCCACTCTCATCAATGGACAGATCATGGAAACAGAAATTAAACAGAGATGTAGACAGACTAAGAGAAGTCATGAGCCAAATGGACTTAACAGATATTTATAGAACATTCTATCCTAAAGCAAAAGGATATACCTTCTTCTCCGCTCCTCATGGTACTTTCTCCAAAATTGACCATATAATTGGTCAAAAAACGGGCCTCAACATGTACAGAAAGATAGAAATAATCCCATGCGTGCTATGGGACCCCCACGGCCTAAAACTGGTCTTCAATAACAATAAGGGAAGAATGCCCACATATAAGTGGAAATTGAACAATGCTCTACTCAATGATAACCTGGTCAAGGAAGAAATAAAGAAAGAAATTAAAGACTTTTTAGATTTTAATGAAAATGAAGGTACAACATACCCAAACTTATGGGACACAATGAACGCTGTGCTAAGAGGAAAACTCATAGCGCTGAGTGCCTGCAGAAAGAAACAGGAAAGAGCATATGTCAGCAGCTTGACAGCACACCTAAAAGCTCTTGAACAAAAAGAAGCAAATACACCCAGGAGGAGTAGAAGGCAGGAAATAATCAAACTCAGAGCTGAAATCAACCAAGTAGAAACAAAGAGGACCATAGAAAGAATCAACAGAACCAAAGGTTGGTTCTTTGAGAAAATCAACAAGATAGATAAACCCTTAGCCAGACTAACGAGAGGACCCAGAGAGTGTGTCCAAATTAACAAAATCAGAAATGAAAAGGGAGACATAACTACAGATTCAGAGGAAATTCAAAAAATCATCAGATCTTAGTATAAAAGCCTATATTCAACAAAACTTGAAAATCTGCAGGAAATGGACAGTTTCCTAGACATATACCAGGTACCGAAGTTATATCAGGAACAGATAAACCAGTTAAACAACCCCACAACTCCTAAGGAAATAGAAGCAGTCATTAAAGGTCTCCCAACCAAAAAGAGCCCAGGTCCAGACGGGTTTAGTGCAGAATTCTATCAGACCTTCATAGAAGACCTCATACCAATATTATCCAAACTATTCCACAAAGTTGAAACAGATTGAGAACTACCGAATTCCTTCTATGAAGCCACAATTACTCTTATACCTAAACCACACAAAGACCCAACAAAGAAAGAGAACTTCAGACCAATTTCCCTTATGAATATCGACGCAAAAATACTCAATAAAATTCTGGCAAACTGAATCCAAGAGCACATCAAAACAATCATCCACCATGATCAAGTAGGCTTCATCCCAGGCATGCAGGGATGGTTTAATACACGGAAAACAATCAACGTGATCCATTATATAAACAAACTGAAAGAACAAAACCACATGATCATTTCATTAGATGCTGAGAAAGCATTTGACAAAATTCAACACCCCTTCATGATAAAAGTCCTGGAAAGAATAGGAATTCAAGGCCCATACCTAAACATAGTAAAAGCCATATACAGCAAACCAGTTGCTAACATTAAACTAAATGGAGAGAAACTTGAAGCAATCCCACTAAAATCAGGGACTAGACAAGGCTGCCCACTCTCTCCCTACTTATTCAATATAGTTCTTGAAGTTCTAGCCAGAGCAATCAGACAACAAAAGGAGGTCAAGGGGATACAGATCGGAAAAGTAGAAGTCAAAATATCACTATTTGCAGATGATATGATGGTATATTTAAGTGATCCCAAAAGTTCCACCAGAGAACTACTAAAGCTGATAAACAACTTCAGCAAAGTGGCTGGGTATAAAATTAACTCAAATAAATCAGTAGCCTTCCTCTACACAAAAGAGAAACAAGCCGAGAAAGAAATTAGTGAAACGACACCCTTCATAATAGACCCAAATAATATAAAGTACCTCGGTGTGACTTTAACCAAGCAAATAAAAGATCTGTACAATAAGAACTTCAAGACACTGAAGAAAGAAATTGAGGAAGACCTCAGAAGATGGAAAGATCTCCCATGCTCATGGATTGGCAGGATTAATATAGTAAAAATGGCCATTTTACCAAAAGCGATCTACAGATTCAATGCAATCCCCATCAAAATACTAATCCAATTCTTCAAAGAGTTAGACAGAACAATTTGCAAATTCATCTGGAATAACAAAAAACCCAGGATAGCTAAAACTATCCTCAACAATAAGAGGACTTCAGGGAGAATCACTATCCCTGAACTCAAGTAGTATTACAGAGCAATAGTGATAAAAACTGCATGGTATTGGTACAGAGACAGACAGATAGACCAATGGAATAGAATTGAAGACCCAGAAATTAACCCACACACCTATGGTCACTTGATTTTTGACAGAGGAGCCAAAACCATTCAATGGAAAAAAGATAGCATTTTCAGCAAATGGTGCTGGTTCAACTGGAGGTCAACATGTAGAAGAATGCAGATCGATCTATTCTTATCACCCTGTACAAAGCTTAAGTCCAAGTGGATCAAGGACCTCCACATCAAACCAGACACACTCAAACTAATAGAAGAAAAATTAGGGAAGCATCTGGAACACATGGGCACTGGAAAAAATTTCCTGAACAAAACACCAATGGCTTATGCTCTAAGATCAAGAATCGACAAATGGGATCTCATAAAACTGCAAAGCTTCTGTAAGGCAAAGGACACTGTGGTTAGGACAAAACGGCAACCAACAGATTGGGAAAAGATCTTTACCAATCCTACAACAGATAGAGGCCTTATATCCAAAATATACAAAGAACTCAAGTTAGACCTCAGGGAGACAAATAACCCTATTAAAAAATGGGGCTCAGAGCTAAACAAAGAATTCACAGCTGAGGAATGCCGAATGGCAGAGAAACACCTAAAGAAATGTTCAACATCTTTAATCATAAGGGAAATGCAAATCAAACAACACTGAGATTTCAGCTCACACCAGTGAGAATGGCTAAGATCAAAAACTCAGGTGACAGCAGATGCTGGAGAAGATGTGGAGAAAGAGGAACACTCCTCCATTGTTGGTGGGGTTGCAGACTGATACAACCATTCTGGAAATCAGTCTGGAGGTTCCTCAGAAAATTGGACATTGAACTGCCTGAGGATCCAGGTATACCTCTCTTGGGCCTATACCCAAAAGATGCCCCAACATATAAAAAAGACACATGCTCCACTATGTTCATCGCAGCCTTATTTATAATAGCCAGAAGCTGGAAAGAACCCAGATGTCCCTCAACAGAGGAATGGATACAGAAAATGTGGTACATCTACACAATGGAATATTACTCAGCTCTCAAAAACAATGACTTTATGAAATTCGTAGGCAAATGGTTGGAACTGGAAAATATCATCCTGAGTGTGGTAACCCAATCACAGAAAGACACACATGGTATGCACTTTTTGATAAGTGGCTATTAGCCCAAATGCTTGAATTACCCTAGATCCCTAGAACAAATGAAACTCAAGACGGATGATTAAAATGTGAATGCTTCACTCCTTCTTTAAAAGGGGAACAAGAATACCCTTGGCAGGGAATAGAGGCAAAGATTAAAACAGAGACTGAAGGAACACCTTCAGCGCCTTCCCCACATGTGGCCCATACATATACAGCCACCCAATTAGACAAGATGGATGAAGCAAAGAAGTGCAGGCCGACAGGAGCTGGATGTAGATCGCTCCTGAGAGACACAGCCAGAATACAGCAAATAGAGAGGCGAATGCTAGCAGCAAACCACTGAACTGAGAATAGGACCCCCGTTGAAGGAATCAGAGAAAGAACTGGAAGAGCTTGAAGGGGCTCGAGACCCCATATGTACCACAATACCAAGCAACCAGAGCTTCCAGGGACTAAACCACTACCTAAATACTATACATGGACTGACCTTGGACTCTGACCTCATAGGTAGCAATGAATATCCTAGTAAGAGCACCAGTGGAAGGGGAAGCCATGGGTCCTGCTAAGACTGATCCCCCAGTGAACTAGACTGTTGGGGGGAGGGCGGCAATGGGGGGAGGGTGGGGTGGGAACACCCATAAGGAAGGGGAGAGGGAAGGGAATGTTTGCCCGGAAACCGGGAAAGGGAATAACACTTGAAATGTATATAAGAAATACTCAAGTTAATAAAAAAAATAAATAAAAAGAAATGTTTATAAGTGTTTTGCCTGCACCTGTATCTGTTTACTATGTGTGTTCAGTGCCTATTGAAGTGAGAGGAGTTCATCTGATCCCCTAAAATAGGAGTTACAGACTGTTGTGAGCTATTGTATGGATGCTGGACATTGATCCTGGGTTACCTAGGAAGAGAAGCTAGTATTCTTAACTGCAGAGCCATCTCTCAAGTCCCAAGATGTAGGAGTTAGGTCTTTCTTCCTCCCAGCCCCGTGTTCCCAGAAATAACACTCAAACTTAAAATATATTTACAGATACTTTGGCCATATAGCTAGGTTCTTCTCTAATTATATCGTAATTTAAAATAACCCATTTATTTTAATCTACATTCTGCCACATGGCTACCTACCTGTGCTCAGACCCCATGTATCTGTCTTGTTATATCTTCTAAGGCAAATCTCCCACCTGGCACTTTTCCCAGAATCCCTTCTGCCTCCCGGATGTCCCACCTCCTCTTTCCTGACTAAGCCGTAGGCTATCAGATTTACTACAGACAGGTGCCGCACCCATACAGGCATAAGATATTTTCTCTGCACCAAGAGACAGTCTTTTTGTTGCCATACTGCATGGAATTATAGGGACATAGCTTGTTTCTCACTGGACAGCTGGCAATTGAACATTCAGTTGCCACAGTAGAAAAAGGGCTGCAGTCATCCGGTGTTCTTAGTGCACCATGCAGCCCCACAGGAATGACCATTCAGAGCCTTCCCATGTGAGGATCCAACCCATATTCATACAGCCACCAAATCCAGACAATATTGTTGATGGCAAGAAGTGCATCCTGACAGGAGCATGGTATAGCTGTCTCCTGAGAGGCTCTGCCAGAGCATGACAAATACAGAGGAGAATGCTTGCAGCAAACCATTGAACTGAGAATGGTATCCTCATTGGAGGAGTTAGAGAAAGGATTGAAGAAACTGAAGCAATCACATAAGAACAATGCCAACCAATCAGAGCTCCCAGGGACTAAACCACCATCCAAAGAGTTCACATGGACAGACCCGTGGCTCCAGCTGCTTATGTAGCCAAGGCTGGCCTTGTTGGGCACTAAAGGGAAGAGAAGCCCTTGGTCCTGCCAAGACTGGATGCCCCAGTGTAGGGAAATGTCAGGTCAGGGAGGCAGGAAGGCATGGATGGTTGGGTAGGGGAAAAGTGGTAACATTTGAAATGTAAATAGAAAATATTCAATAAAAACCAAAAAAAGGTGTCAGGGGGACTGTAGCTAATGCTAATCTGATGAAGGATGTTAGGCTCAAGGACAACTATATCAGGAGTAGTTGCATTTTTGCCAAACTTTTTGGATTATTCTTAGACACAAACATAGCAAATAAAATAAATTTCCACTTTGCAATGGATATTAGAAAGCACAGAGTCATATTTATAACAGGGTCACCTATAGCACATTACACCCTATTCTTTTTTAATTTCTTCATATTTGGTTTCAGTTTGTAACTCATAATTAACGGGCCTTTGTCTTCTTCAGCTATTTCTAATTCATGATATTTTGTTCTTTTATAAGTTTCCGAAATTTTCCGAAAACTTAAATATCTTAAATAAATAAGTAAATGCACAAAATAGTTCTAACCTGAGACCAAGGACTTAATTAAAAATCAATACATAATGAAAGTTGCTAGTTGAGTGTGGTGGTGCAAGTTTATAATCCCAGCACAGGAAGCTGTCTCTGTTCTTAGAGTGCTTGATGTGCTCAATTCACAAATTGATCCTCCTTGCCAGAATCTTGCCCTTAACTTGCTTGTTTACAGTGATGCGCAGGGCATGCTGGGTAACATTGTAGACTCTTCCGATTTTGCCGTGGTAACACTTATGGGGCATTCCTTTATGAACAGTGCCCATTGCCTTGATGTCTAACAGTATCACCCTTCTTGTAGATTCGCATGTATGAGGCCAAAGGAAGAACTAACTATTGGACTGAGCACCAGGACCCCAATGGAGGAGTTAGAGAAAGGACTGAAGGAGCTGAAGGGATTTGCAACCCCGTAGAGAGAACAACAATATCAACTAACCAGACTCTACCAGAGCTCCCAGGGACTAAATCACCAACCAATGAGTACACATGAAGGAACCCATAGCTGCAGGTGCATATGTAGCAGAGGATGCTGTTGTCTGGCATCGATAGAAGGAGCACCCCTTGGTCCTGGGAAAGCTCATTTCCCTAGTGTAGGGGAATGCCAGGGCATTGAGGTTGTAATGAAAGCATCTTCATAGAAGCAGGGAGATGGGGGAGGGGATATGGGAGAGTGGGAAAGGGGGATAACATTTGAAATGTAAATACATAAAATGTCCAATAAAAATAAAAAGTAACAAAAAAAAAAAAAAAGCACGGCACAATTTAAAACAATGAATAGAACAGTGATGGTTTGCACATGCTCGGCCCAGGGAGTGGCACTGTTAGGTGTGTCCCTATTGGAGTAGGTGTGGCCTTGTGTGGGTGTGTCACTGTGGGTGTGGGCTTTAAGACTCTCATTCTAGCTGCCTGGAAGCAAGTATTCTGCTAGCAGTCTTCAGATGAAGATATAGAACTCTCAGCTTCTCTCGTACCATGCCTGCCTGGATGCTGCCATGCTCCCATCTTGCTGATAATGGACTGAACTTCTGAACCTGTAAGCCATCTCCAATTAAATGTTGCCCTTATGAGAGTTTCCTTGGTCATGGTGTCGGTTCACATCAGTAAAGCCTTAACTAAGTCAAACAGCAATGAATATAGTTAAGCATGCATCTCTGTGGTGGGATGAAACATCCTTTGGGTATAATGCCCAAGAGTGATATAGCTGGATATTAAAGTAGATTGGCTCCCATATTCCTGAGGTATGACCACATTGATTTCCACAATGGCTGTCCAAGTTTGCGCTCCAACAATAGATCACTGTTTCCCTTACTACATAGTCTTGTCAGAATGAGCTGTCATTTCCTTTATCAATTTTGTCCATTCTGATGTGTGTAGGATGAAATCTCAAGGGAGTTTTGGTTCTCATTTCCCCGATGACTAATGATTTGGAACATTCCTTTAAATGTTTCTCAGCCATTTGATTTTCCTCTTTTGAGAAGTATGTGCTTAGATCTCTACTGCATTTTTAAAACCTGGGTTATTTGTTTTCTTGATTTCTACTTTTTTAATTCTTTGGATACTTTGGATACTAAGCCTCTATTGGCTGTGTACTTGGTAAGATCTCTTCCCAATATGTCAGCTGCCACTTTGTCTGAATGATGAGGTCCTTTGCTGTGCCAAAGCTTTTCAGTTTCACGAGGTTCCATTTGTTAATTGTTGATCTTAGTCCCTGTGCTAAAGGTGTTTTGTTCAGAAACTCCTTTCCTGTGCCAGTGAGCTCAAGGCTATTCCCTAGTTTCTTTTCTATCAGAATTCAGTCTATCTGGTTTTATATTGAGGACTTTGGTCCATTTGAAGTTGAGTTTTTTGCAAGATGGTAAGGGTGGGTCTATCTGGATTTTTCTACATGTAGCTATTGGTTTGGCCAACACCATTTGTTAAAGATACCATCTATATTCCAGTGTGTATTTCTGGCTTCTTTCCAAAATAAAGTGTTCGTATTTATGTGGATTTATGTATGGGTCTTCACTTTGATTCCATTCATCACCATGCCTGTTTTTTGCACCAATACCATGCTGGTTTTATCAGTATAGCTCTGTAGTATGATTTGAGGTTGGAGTTGGTGGTACTACCAGCCATTCTTTTATTATTCAGGATTGTTTTAGCTCTACTGGACTTTTTCATGTATTGTTCTTTCAATATTTCAGCAGGCTTCTAATTAGTTCTGCGGATGGGGAAACACTAGTTAAAATGGGGAAGAATGAGAGAGGGAATATATGATTCTGCCAGTCACCAATTCCAGCCAGCATCCAGCCAGAAGAAAAGGAAACTTAAGGCCGGAGCCTCGAGTGCTTTTACATATCTAAGAGCAGGATACTGTACTTCTTCACAAAAACCTTCCTCATAAATATTGATGTGATTTTCAGAGATTCACACAAGGTCCACAGGTAAGAAGGTCTCTTTTCTTGAAGTTCCCAGATTCCACTCTTTACTTACACTCTCCTTTTATCCTACCTTGGGAGTTACTAATAAATGCTTGCTAATGTTGACATCTCATTTTCCCCCCTTTAGCCTTATTACATCTGTTTGTCATCTTTTTCTTATTTATGTCCTCTCTCTTTGAAATCCCAGAGGGGTTTCTAAATTTCCATCATGTGTTGGACACATGTCTGTAAATCCTTGTGTGCGATCTGTGAGGACTTTCCACAGTCCCTAGCTGTGTGGATTGATCCCTGCTGAGCTTGACATGGACGATGCAACTTCTCTATCCTTCTTTCAACCACTGTCATCTTCGTCTCCCTGTCCCATGTGGAGAGTATTTGGAGGGATCTCCAAGGCTCTGTAAGAACCACTCATCTAGACTAACACCACAACAGGCTATCCTTTTACTCTGCTTAATACAGGGCTTTTATTTTTGCTTGGTGCACCTTGACCTTTCCTTTGGGTGTAAGGAGTCCACCACCCCTGTATAAACTCACTTGTAGTTCGTGGCACCATGTCAGAAATTCGTGGTACCTAAGCTGTTTAAATTTCTTCTTCCCTGTGGGGTTTCTATCCCTTTCAGGGCCAGAAATCCTCCTTCCTATTCTTCCATAAGATTCTCCAAGCTCCATCCACTATTTGTCTGTGGGTGTCTGCATCTGTCTGAGTCGGCTGACAGATAGAGCCTCTCAGAGGACAACATGCTCCTGTCTGCAAGCATAACAGAGTATCATTAATAGTGTTAGAGACTGGTGCTTGCATGTTGGGATGGGTCTCAAGTTGGGCCAGTTATTTGTTGGTCATTCCCTCAGTTTCTGCTCCCTCCTCTGTTCTGCATTATTTGTAGACAGAATAAATTTTTGGTTGGAAGATTTGTGTGGGGTTGGTCTCTCTATTATTGCACTGGAGTTCCTTCCTCACTACAGGGGGTGGCCTCTTCTAGACCCTTGGGTCTCTCAAAGTCTGATCTACCAACCAAAGAACACATACAGGCTGAACTTAGGCTTCCCTGCTCATATGTAGCAGATGTATAGCTTGACTTGAATGTAGGGCTTGAACAACTGGAATGGGTGCTATGTCAAAAGCTATTGCCTATAGGTGGGATATGTTCTAGTACCTGGGCTGCCTTATCTCCATTCAGTGGGAGAGGAAGTACCTAGCTTCACAGAGAGTTGAAGTGCCAGGGTTGGGGAAGGAGTCCCATGGGGGCCTCCACACACTCAGGGGAGAAGGGAAAGGGAGATGGAGAAAGGATTGTAGGAGGGGGTGAGTGGGAAGGGAGCAGTGAGTGGAATGTAAAGCGAATAAGTAATACATACATACATACATACATACATACATACATATATAAATAAAATAGAATTAATTTTTTTCCTTTCCCTCTTTTCCAAAATCACTAGGCTATTTTCTGGTTATGTGTGTGCACATGTGTGTGTGTGTGCGTGCATGCGCGCGTGCGCCTGTGTGCATCTCCACTTGTGCACAGTATAACTAAATGTCCTTACTGATGAACGTTCAAACTGTAAGTCCCTGAGAGTCAAGGCTATATTGTTTTTTGGGGTTTCCGAGATCTCTCTCAGTGCTTCTGAGATGGGTAGTCAAGAGCCCTAAGTCTGAACTGTATCTCCTCTCTGCAAGGCGAGGGGTTGCTTCAGTTTTGAAACTGAAAACCTATATAAAAGTTTCTGTCTTGTTGCCTGAGTGCTTTGTGTTTGGGTCACACTTTCTCTCTGGGATAGTGTGGTAAAATCTTTATCACTGAAAAATAGAGGAAGCAGGAAGGGTCAGCCTGAAGTAGAAAGGGGATCTTCTGGGAATTGGCACAACACCCTTCCCCTGGTGGTTTAAGCTCTGCCACAGCCAGCATTTCTCCTTTGTCCTGATTTTCACTTTCTTCCTTCACCATTTACAACCTTCTTCCTTGAATTTGCTTCCTGGCCCCAGCTCCTGTTTTCTAGATGCTAGTCAGGTTTGCACCGTAGGTTTCCGTGTTTGTTTGTGCCATTGTACTTCCCGTATCTCAAAGACTGGTATCAGGTATATGAACTGGGATAAAGTTATATTTCCTGCTGCACCACTATACTTAATTTGGAAATAGTTTGGTATAGAAACTCCACAGATGAAGAAGAAGCAGATCTCTAGGTTAAAAAAAAATCAGTTGTCTGAATTTTAAGTATTAAAGACAGTAGCTAACACTCACATAGCACTAATGTTTTCTTGTTCAGAGATAGCAATTCTGATAGTAATTTTTCGAGTAGATAACTAGCATTGTTTTCATTTCATAGAGGGGATGAGTCCATAAGAAAGTCCAACTATTTTTTTAAGATCACACCATACTACACAAAAAAAAATCATCATTTGATCCCAGGTAACTTGATCTCAGAGTGGTACAGTCAGTCATTGGGTCTTGTTGCTTCTCCAACACTGCTTTTGGTAAGAAGAAAGCACACTCATTGTCTGATCCAGTTTACAGAATTCCAGTCATCTACCATGCGCTTACAAAGAAGAACAAAAGGAAGCAAAGAGAAAAACAGATTGTAGTTTTTCATTCATTATTAGTAAGGATAATGTATTGACTTATTTCTCTTCAGAGAACCAGGTGGCAAAGGGTCAGATTGTTACCACTGTCACCTTTGGATTAGGGTGCTTACAGCTTCTCCCAGCCAAGTTCAGTCTTATTGGTTATATATACCCCCAATTAAGGGTGAGCAGAGAACCTGCAAGTCCAAGGAGGGATTACTCCCCATGATAAGAAATCTACAAAGAAGACAGAGAGGAGAAAGATCAGTGTCTTTCCATGGCCCGAACTTTCAACAGAAGAGAGTAATTCAGAGTTTTTGTTTATCTTTCTAGAATCACCAAACGTCAGTCTAATTGTAAATCTAATGAAAGCCATGACTATGGCATCTAAACAGCTGTAAAGTAAGCATGTCTTCATATAGAAATTTAACTTCACCAAGTTTAAATAGTCTTATTTGCCTTAGAAATGTAGTATGCTTGTACAGTTGCTTTTGTAAGAGTAACAGGTAATCTGAACAGGCTCATATATTACTTATAACCTGGAAAACCATACCCTTGTCAACTATCTTTCTTTCTTGTAAACTATAATAATATTCTAGCTTCATTTTTATTAAGATTTTGATATCTAAGCACATTTTCAAATAATTCCATATTAAATATGTCTATATGCAACTAATGTGCTATGATGAAAAAATTTTCTTTATCCAAATAAAATTTAACCACAAATTACCATGGAAGGAAAGAAGCAAGCTCAATTGAAACATTGAGAAGAGAGAGAAAACATAAAATGTTAGAAGGTCCTTTGGCCCACGTTGGACAAAGAACAAACACACATTCATTTACTCATTTATTTAAAAAGTGTTGAGTACCTATTATATACAAGGCAAAAGCTGGTATTAACAATGTATATTAGAATATGATAATAAATGATGATTCTAAACAGGACCAGTCCATCAACTTGATTATGTTCTAATGGCTGGTAGAGTGAATTGGTGGGCGCTGTCCATGAAGGCTCTTGAAACACCCCCAATCCTGGCAAATAATATGCACTGTAGTTAGAGTTACACTTTGTTTCAAGGCTAATAAATAATGAACACCCCCCACTGAGGTGTTTAGAATCCAAACCAGTTACAACTAAGGGTGAAGAAGTCGACTTGTAACATAAGCCAGATCTAGTGTCCCATCTGAATATTTGTGAACATTTGACGTGGTTATAACATCAAGTACCTAGCAGTATGCATCATAAAATGCCATATTAAATACAAAGGTATTGTTAATAATAAATGGAGTAAAGAACAATTGATGTGGAAATTTCCTTGAGGATATAGTAGTCCACATAATCTAGATGTAACTTTCCTACCACTTACTAAACTCAAATATTATTTTTGTTTTGTGTGCATATTTTACAATATGGGAGACTCGTAACATGGTATCACTCACTTTCTGATGAAATTTGGAACTGTGGAAGAATGTTGGCTTCGTTTTATTTTATTTAAGAAATTAAAGCCTTTAATAATGATAAAATTGAAAAATGGAACTAAACACATGGTATCATAATTATTTATTTTTTTTATTTCAAGCTCTTCTACTGTATTACTATAATATCCTATTGTTATGGAATTCTTCAAACATGTCTCCTGTTGAATAAATTTAATCTAAAAACTTTAGGATTTCAGTGGTTATGGTTCATTTCTGTACAAGACTCAAGATAATGGTTTTTAAGAATTATTGTCAGGTAAAAATAGCTTCTTTGATTCATACATGAAAATTCCAGATATTTCCTCTCATTAGCTATAATGCTAATATTCTCGATAAAGTTATAATATGGCAGAGATCTTTAAAATAGTTGAAATATGCAATGAGAGGGTAATATTTTCATGCTAAACTAAGCGTTGAATATCCACACATGAAAATAATTCCTTTATTAGATAGTGACCTATGTTTTTATTTGCCTACATAGAAGTTTAATTGTTAACAGTAGAAAAGCTAGAACAATGTGTGGTGGCAAACAACGTTGTTGACATATACAGGCTTATGTGGACGAAACATTCTTTCAACTATCCCTGGCTTTTGCAGTCAGGAACTTCTTGTTTGTAGTGTCTTAAATGAAAGGTAAGGAAGTCGTAAGAACAAGCTATGGAAAAAAGAAAACATCTGAAAAGCAAAGGTCTTCTCTAATTATTCTGTTTGCTTTCTTTATTGAACACAGCCTGGGTGCTTTTGTGCCTCTAGAGGTTTAGAACATATGGAACAGGAAGAAATAGCATAGAAGCGGGAAAACATGGCTCTCACTTCAACCACACAACCACTGCCACCCGCACTTTGAAGGGGCCCCAAGTCTTACAGGCAGGACTGCTCAGAAATACTACTGCTCCTATTCTTGTCATTTTCAGGCAAAATAATGTCATTGCATTTGACAGAGAGCCCAATAATGGCAAAGCTCTCCTCTTCTGCATCTTTATACCCCATCGACTAAATTCAGTGTTTCTTTGAACTGTGCAGTTGGCCTGGACAAATTCATCTCTTACATCTACAGTGTTGTATAAGTCTTCTGAATATCTTCTTAGAAATGGGGCAGGGGGGCCTAAGAGGAAATGAATGGTAGATAGAAGGGAGACAGTTTCTGGAATTTTTAAACACCACCAAGGCACGGATAATTCAGTAATCTGGGGTGACCAAGTATTTAGAACTGCTGTCAGCTCAAAGAGTTTGTGACTGTCCTTGTCAGTTCCCCAAACATGTACTAGTGGATATTTTCATATTGGCCTATTTAATGGAAAGAGGCACTGTTGAGTGACAGGGAGTTAAGTCAGGGAAGACTAGAGCAGCAGCCATTGGTGACAGACTCCAGTTTGGTCATGCTCTCTGACTGACCCTTAACTATAGACTGGATAAGAAAGTGCATCAGATATATGTGAGAAAAAGCATGTGCTGCCTCTCCAAAGTCCAGAAGGGCTTGAGAACTGTGGTGTATATGATTCAGAACGATCAACTACGTGCACAGAAGGAGTTTTATCATAGCAAAAAAAATAATAAAAAGTGACAATTTTTCATCACACAGTTACACTGCTGTTTTCCTTTTTCTCATTTTTTTTTTGTTTTTGGATCTGTCATTTTTTTTTGTTTCCTTTTTTTTCCTTTTCATTTCCACTTTTGACTTTATTTTATGGAGGGCTCGGGAAGGGTAAAGATTTGGTCCACTGAAGATTAGTCACCCCCAATGATATATATATTAGAAAAAAAAATATGAGCAGCAAGACTCTCTAGAAATAGATTCTGTTTGATGTAGCTAGTCTGTCTTTTCTGTTTTGCCCTCTTTCACAGCAGCCTCTGAAGCTTTCCGCAGCGGGGCTTTCTCCGAGTTGGCATGTCCTTGGCCAGAGTCTGCAGCACCACCGTTTTTGTGAGTCGTGTGTTTTTCCAAGTAGTTAAGCATCTCACTGAGGACTGTTTGGAAAGTGCTTAGGGCTGCACATATTGCTGGTGTCCCAAAACCATGAGTGATCAAACTGGAAAGGAGAAGAAGTTGGAAAAATAGGTGAATACTTAGGAACAGAAAAATCCCTTTATTTAATCTAGAACATTCCACTGTGACATTTTCTGCTTATTACGGATACCATTCAATGCTTCCCCCTTGGCCATAAAAAGCTTAAGATCGATTGAGACAAAGGGTCATGCTGACAGACTGAATGAGTACAAATTATTAGCAAGTCTGAGTAACACATGGTTTCTCATCTCCTTAGGAAGTAGGGAGCAAATACATCTCTCTTGAAGCAAGGATCATCTTGCTTCCCAGCACATGTCACGTAGGTCTGTGTAGGCATAGATCACACTTGAGGAAGTCACTCTTGGAGACAAGCAAGAAGGCTGGCAGACGGTCACATCCAAGGACTGGACATGATTAGTGCATGTCATATGAATCTATGATATTGCTACAATAAACTATATGTCATTTTGTATATCTAAAATGACTCATAAGAAAATCAACGTCGGTTGAATGTGCCTGATAGCTGGTTCCTCTTACTTTCTCATTTCTTTATTTCTTCCTTCCTTCCTTCATTCCTTCCTTCCTTCCTTTCATTCTTCCTTCCTCCCTTTTTTTCTTTCTTTCAGGACAATAGTGTTTTTCTAGGCATAAAATAATCCACCTATGAATTTAATTATTAGCTTCTTTTTCCTTCCTGCTCAGATAGACGACTAACCTGTCAACAGTAGAATAAAAACTAGATATAGGCAATTTTCATTCTTATATAGAAAATGATTGCCCTCTATTTCTTCCCAAAAGATCTATCCATCACACAAGTGAAGAGACTACCTTAGCGACAGAGACAAGTGGAAAGTCAGAAAGAAACTAGACTCCGAGATATTGAGGAATAAAGTTCTATTGTATGCAAGCTTTTTGGTCTGTCTTGGAAGATAACTATTAGACACCAGCAAGTGTATGTGGAAAATGCTGTTGGAAACTCAGCATCAGTAGGACTTGCAATTATAAGAGACATTTCTCATTGAGCAAACATAACTACAGATTAACCCTCTCATGAATAAAACCACCCACACTGCTCAGTTTTGTTAAATTGTCTTGAAATGATACTGTCAGGTTTCATTCCAAAGCTTGTATCTTGTAATAAAGAAGACATATGTGATGCATGTTATGCATCTAACATAGAATACAATATTCTGTGTATATATGTTCTATTCCAATAAGAAAAGCTACTGTGTAAAAATAAGGCTTGTTAAAGTAACAATAATAATAGCTTTCTGTTAGCCGCTATCATCTTAGTATGTTATCTGATACCAGATACCACATTTATAATATGTAGTCTTCATCATCAAAAATAATGAGATTTTAAAACAATGCAAACAAGGAAGGAGTACAAGTTAGCCTACAGAAACACCTTAGTGAAAGTCTAATAGGATTAGCCTATTGGATTTTGATGACATCAATGTATCAGAAAAGTAAAGATGATATTCTACTACAGTATGCTGTCAATTATAGGTGTTGACAGTTTAGATATATTCATTGAGGAAGAGTAAATATTTTGCATGTTCTTCATTCTGTTCTAGAGATTTCCAGCATCTTTAGGATAATTTACAAAACTTGTCTTATCCCTGAGCTGACATTAATGTATGTTTAAAAAAGCAATACTTCAGTCACTGCTAATTTAGTAAATAAAAGTAGTCAAGATTTAAAGATACTGTTTACTAAAAAGTACTAGTATAACGCACAACCACAGTATGATCATATATATATATGTATATATATATGTATATATATATATATATATGCTTTTATGTTGAAAACTGGGAGGGTTTATTTAATTCCATTTCTATAAAGATTACATATGATGACTTGAATATAGCACCAGAAACACAGATCAACTACTAAGGCAAAAGTAAGCAAGTGGAACTGAGACAGCAAAATGAAAAGGTAGCCATGTAGAAACTATTACCAAATCATGAATGCAATGTGTTAATATCCAAAACATGTAAGTAGTTCATATACCTCAATCAAGGCATCCAAGAAATCTCATTAGTAGGAAAAGTATCTAAGCAGACATTTCCCCAAAGATTAAAGAACAATGGACAATAGGTTTGTGGAAAGACAACTCTATTAATGGAGATGGAGACATAGTCTCCTTCCCCATTGCTCTTTAGAGGATCTGAGAAAGTGGATCCTAGCATCCACACTGAGTGTTGTACACCCTCCAGTGACATCAGCTCCAGGGCTTCCAATGTATTTTTCTGGATTCTGTGGGCACCTGCACACATGTGCACGTGTGCCCATACACATTCATACATACATACATGCACACATGCATACATTCATACATACATATTTTTGTAGGAAAGTAACGCTACTCAAGATAACCCTGGCGGCAGTGGAGTGAGTTCTTTGCTATCTGCCCCAATGTTCTGGATTGCCAAATGAAACACACATATATTCAGCCTTCTATTTTAATATGCCTTAAACAGCTCAATGGCTGAGCTACTCCCAAACGTCTACTTTGCTAACATCTCCCTTCCTATACTCCTGAGTTATTACTTATTAAAACGTATATCCTATATTTGCTACCCTACATCCAATGGGGGTGGGGAGACTTGGGTCTGCTCTTCCCCAGCTCCTACATGATCGGTTCTCTGTCTTCTGAAGCTCTAGCATCTTGTTCCTTTCCCAACATGGTGATGTTCCTTCTTCTCAACTTGTTCCCTTGCCAACAAATCCTAAAGTCCCAACTCTGTCTCCCTGCCCAGCTACTGGGCACTGGTAACTTTATTTATCAATTGAAACCAACTGAGGGCAGAGACCGTCAGTGTCTTACATTAGGATTTTTGTGCAGTCTTGGGAACCCAATTAATATAATACAAGTGTTAAGCCAAATCTATAACACATACATACATACATACATACATACATACATACATACATACATACATACACACACATAAATAAAAGTTAAAACAAAACCTCAAAAACTGTAACTAATCTGTAGCCTGCAGAAGCTAGAGGTGTTGGATTCTCTCTGGACCTGGGGTTAGAGGACACTGTAAGCCACCCAACAAGGGTATGGGTGCTGGGAATGGAAGTTGAGTCTTCTACAAAAACAGTGTAAGCTCTTAATTGCCAAGCCATCTTTCCAGCCCTTAGGTATGGATAAATTAATTAACTGGAGGTTAAATGCTTCTTGGTTTCATTTGGGACTCTCTGGTCTCTAGAGTAATCAGAGTGAATTTAAAAATACATTCTGAGAACAAGGATGAGGAACAACACAGAAGTAGATCCGGTGCTGGAGGCTGGTAATGAAAGCAGGTGATGGATTAAATAGTAATTAATATACTTTGCTTTCTTTCCAAAGAGCTTAATTGTGAAAAGTGTCAACAGTATAATTAATGGGGCTGAAGCTGTGTTAGAGTTAGGATAAAGAGTTACAGGTAGCCAAGTGTAGTAGTACATTCCTTTAATCCTTACACTTGGGCAGCAGAAGCAGGTGGATCTCTGAATTTGGGGCCAGCCAGCTCTACATAGCTTCAGGCTAGCAAAGGCCAGCCAGCTCTACATAGAGAGCGTCAGGCTGCAAAGTGATACCCTGTCTCAAAAACTCAAAACAACAAAAATTATTATTGTAGGAATTTATTATAGCACTTTCTACATGTGATTTAAAACCTGTATTTTCTAAAAGATCTCTTCTTAGCTGCTAAATCATGAGCATCTTTTCTTTGTTTTCCTTTTCCTTTTTGAAACAGGGTTTCTCTGTTTACCAACTCTGGCTGTCCTAGAACTCATGTTGTTGAGGACCAGGTTGGCCTTGAATTCACAGAGATCCACTTGCATCTGCCTACCAAGTGTTGGGATTAAGGGCATGCACCACCATGCCCAGTTTGTGCTTATCTCTTTTCTGTCTTCATAATTTCTCAAGGATGTCCGAGCTATTTCCTTTTCTTCATAACAAGTATCTGCATTTTTTCTCTCCCTCCCTTCTTCCCTCTCTTCCTCCCTCTCTCCTTTTCTATTTTCTTCCTGCCTGCTGTCTGTCTTTCTTTTTCTTATTTTTTTGAGTCAAGGTTTCTCTGTGTAACCCTGCCTTCCTAGAACTCAGTCTGTAGACCAGGTTGACTTGATTCCACAGAGATTTGCCTGCCTCTTCTACTACTAATTTCACAGTGAGAAGAAAAAGGGCCTGACAGTCAACTGTGAATGATGTAGCCCTCTGCTGAGCAAACACAGATAGTTGTAGCTTATGGCACCTGACTTGGGGTGGGTGTAACATATTTAACAGTCATCTTCTTAATTTTGTTCATGGTTTTAAAAGCTTCTATTTTGCTCAACTTTCCAACTAACATTCTCTAGAACTTCATTCTACAGCCCAAGAAACCTTTCCCTGTCACTCAATTTCAAAGAAAGTGGGACTTTTCTGGATTCACAGGTAAAGCTCCATTTCCACTTTCCCTTAAGGATTAAGTTACCCCACCCTCCCAACCAGTTTCCATACTTCAGAGATCAGAAGGACACCACCAAGTAAAGTGGTATTTTCTAGAAACTGTGGTTTTGTGTGTGAGTATGGGGCAGATGGCTCATGTCTGCCCATGGATATGTCATATTTCTGTCCTCTACAAATTTGCACCTGAAGCTGATGGTGTATATTAGTGGTGGAATTTTTATGCCTGGCCCTGGGTTTGATGCCCAGCATAGTACCAATCAATTAGTCAGCCAATCAACCTTTCAATCATTCAATCAAAAAATCAGTCAAGCAATTCTTTACATGCCATCATCAGGTGAGTGGGATTGGCCTGATTAAGTTCTAATGATAGAACCTGTAATTTTTTTTAAGTAATTTATTTTTCGAGACATTTTACTATTTATCCCTGGCTAGCCTTGAACTAACAAAACTCCTCCTGCCTCTGTCTCTGCCTCCTAAGTGTAAGGAATAAAAGCTTGAGTGCAAGCTAGTAGTGACTTTGACATTTTGAAGAAAAATATATTTAAACACTGTAATTATTATTGGTTGTTTTGTTTAGTTTTTGGTACTGGGGCTCAAATAACCTGGGGTGACTTCAGATTCACTTTTTTAACTTTGGTTAAAGCTGACCTTGAACTCTAGATTTTCCTGTCCTTACCTCCCAAGTACTGGAATTACAGGCATGTGCCATTATGCTTGGTTCAGTAGTTTCTAACAGCAAAACAACAACAAGAAAAACAAAACACCATCATCAACAACAAAAACCAAACAACAAAAAACAGAACCAGAGACTCAGAAACAAAAGAAAAAACAGACCTTGTGTAGAACAGACGCGTTTGAGACAATAAGTTATAGTTCTGTTAATAGGATGGAAGTGACAATCCATGTTATGGCAGACACTGTTTACATTTATAATATATCTGAAAATCTAGCAAGAAACAACTATATAATAATTTTCTTCATACTTTGCATATTGATTAGTTTTTGTGTGTGTGCCAAATTGACACAAACTAGGGTTGCCCGGAAAGAAGAACTTCAATGGAGAAAATGCCTCTCTCAGGTTGTCTATAGAGAAGTCTGTGGGGGCATTTTCTTGACTGTTGATGTGGGAGGACCCAGCCTGCCATGGGTGGTGCTACTCCTGGACAGTTTGTCCTGGATACTGAGCAAGCCATGGAGAGCAAGCTGGCAAGCAGCAATGCTTCATCATCCATGCTTCAGTTCCTGCCTTTGGGTCCCTGCCTTGATTTGAGTTCCTGCCTTGGCTTCCCTTCATGATGGACTATAATCTGTAAGCCAAATAAAACCAAGTTGCTTCTGTTCGTGACATTTTATCATAGAAAACTGACTGTAATTCTTGATCAATTTTTTTACTTGTGTTCAAAGCCTTAACCACATCTTTTTTTGAAATAAGCTTCATTGCTTAGTCAGAATGTTCTCAAATCTAGGTAAGGTAGTAGATATTTATCAGAAGAACCAAAGCTAATTTATTTTCCTTAGTATAAGTAAGTATGGCTACATTCTGCTAGTCTATGCTAGATCCATGTTACCAAGCTGGTTCCACATTTGCCATATTGTTCTTCAGAAATGCTGTGTCTATGCATGGATGTGTCTAAGCACCTCTGGGATCTCTCATCCCTTTCTGTCTTGAAAAGAGTTGGATCTGCAACCTAGAACTTCACATGTACCAAGAAAACACTGATTTAATATGTATTAAAGATAAAGCAAAGTGATTTTGCTACTTTCTGCTAGACACTGGGCCACAAAGTTGTGGCTGCCAACCACAGATGGGTTTTTCCATCTTTTCTTCAGGCTACAAAATTGCTGAAAACAATCTATATCATTAGGCTACACATCAAAAAAATCTGAACCAAGATGGGAAAAGCAACCATCGCTTAGATAGATGAAAGCTAATTTATTTTGTAAAATTTTAACTTTTTCTTTTTTGACTGCACTGGGAATTGAATCTGAAACACTGCAAATGTCAACCAAGAAAGTAGCCGAACAGGAGCTATACCTGCACTTCCAAATTTATACATAGACAATGTTTGGATGCTTAGGTTTCTTTCCTTCCATTCTTTGGGTCCATGAGAAGATTGGAGTAACTTGGAGGTTATTATTACTAGTGTTTTGTTACATTATCTTATATTGCTCATGAGTGGCTGCTCTCCTAGATCTTTTGATTCTTAGTGCTGTTCACAGGGGCTTCTTGTGCTCACCTCAGTCCTGCTCTTTTGCTTCTCAGAGACATATAACCAGCAAGACTCCAAGGGAGAACCAGCTTCCCATGTTGATCCCCCCCCACCTACTTCCTCATTGAAAAAAGAAGATTGATCTGAGGCTCTGTGAGTGTCCTTACCATTAGGATTAGGTGATGTCCACTACAAAAGTGTATTCTTGCAAGCATGAAACAACAAGAACAGATGTCTAGGAAATAAAATCCAGAAGACGCCTGTAAAGGGTTCTGTCAAGTTTTACTTTTCTTTTTTTAGCACTTCATAGATGAGGTATTTTAGCTCCTGGATGTGGCATAATTTTTAAATACAGGCTAAGGGGAGAGACCCTTACCCTGGGGAAAAATGGGAAGCTTATTTTTTGCTATAATTTGAGAGCTATCTATGTTTCATGGACTGAACAAGGAAACAAAAAAAGCAGGAACCAGCTGAAGATGCTTATTCCCTCCATACATTATCTTATCCTATGGCCCCAAGTGCTTTGTAAATGGAATTTAATTAAGGTACATAATGAAAATGTTTGGTTCCCTGGTGGCCAGTGGTGGGAAACCACCCAAATCTGCTCAGTGTAGTGGCCTTGACAGCACCCAAATATTCCATGATTTGCTAAGCTTTTTTTTTCCTCAACCACAAACACACATTAAAAAAAATCACCTCACCAAGCTTATTTCGTTTTGTGGATCTTACCCTAGAGATCCTGACTTACTGGTTTCGGACAAGATCCCTAGAATCAGCATTTAGAAAACTATTCCCATGCTTAAATGTATTCAGGGAATTAGGCTTATCTCTCTAGGGCCAAAGAACACTGCTATACTGCTTGAATGTCTTCATCACTTTAACAAGCACAGCGGTAGAGCTTCAGTTCTAGAGGAAGTTAGTATAATGAGATATAAAAAGTTACCGTGACCGAGTTTTATAAACACAAAGCTAAGCAACATTTCAGCTCCAGAAAGGTCCAGGAAGCCAACTGGTGCAACAGCCAAATGTCCTTCAACCAAAATGCTTAATCAAAAAAAAACAAATGTTCAACGAAAACAAATGAGATGGACACTGTAAAATCTGTTTGGAGAATGGTGCCTATAATGTCCCCCTGGTGCTCTATCATGTTGGGAGATGGAAGTCTCTCTGCCACTGAAAGTCCACACTTCTTGATCAAGTCAGCCTCGTTGAGATCCCAGAGGGACAGGGTCTTTGCGATCTCAGATTATTTAAATCTAATTTATTAGCAAAATTGACTAAGAGTGAACAAAATATTGTGTGTACGAAGGGAGACCCAAGCGAGTCACAGCCTCATCTCATTTTGAAGGTGGTAATACCTTGACATGACATCAGCACTGAACTTTTCCTTTCTTTGGGAACAGAGTGTCAGAGGCTAAAAACAATTAGCTATTTCCTTAGATTCATCAACCCAAAGAACATCACATTTTCTTTTTTTTTTCTTGGTTTACTTAATTTTTATTTTTAATGAAAATGAAGCGTGCCTTCAACATAGTCATTGAATGTTACAAAAGCTAAACATTTGTATTTCTTTTATTAAAATACCGTACTCCTCAAATCATGAGAGATTACTTCTATTATTTGCTTTCATGTGATATTATAAAATGCCTCATATTTCTTATGTTTATATCACTGTGAAATTTCACATTGAAAGAAATAACAAATAACATCTTAAAAAGTGCCTGCACTGACAATTCTTCTCCAAACTGTAGGTCGAAGAAAACACAGTACTTTGGAAAAGAGGCAGGATAACTTTAAAGTTAGGATATGAGCCTTTGAAAGTGAAAGTCGCTGAACTTCCATTCTTAAAAAAATGTCTCGGGGTTGGGGATTTGGCTCAGTGGTAGAGCGCTTGCCTAGCAGGCGCAAGGCCCTGGGTTCGGTCCTCAGCTCAAAAAAAAAAAAAAAAAAAAAAAAAAAGTCTGCATTGGCGAACTAGAAAGAGAAGAAATAAGAACTTATGGAAATAAAGCATGAGGGGTGATTTTTTTTTTTTATTAACTTGAGTATTTCTTATATACATTTCGAGTGTTATTCCCTTTCCCGGTTTCCGGGCAAACATCCCCCTCCCCCCTCCCCTTCCTTATGGGTGTTCCCCTCCCAACCCTCCCCCCATTGCCGCCCTCCCCCCATAGACTAGTTCACTGTGGGTTCAGTCTTAGCAGGACCCAGGGCTTCCCCTTCCACTGGTGCTCTTACTAGGATATTCATTGCTACCTATGGGGTCAGAGTCCAGGGTCAGTCCATGTATAGTCTTTAGGTAGTGGCTTAGTCCCTGGAAGCTCTGGTTGCTTGGCATTGTTGTACTTTTGGGGTCTCGAGCCCCTTCAAGCTCTTCCAGTTCTTTCTCTGATTCCTTCAATAGGGGACCTATTCTCAGTTCAGTGGTTTGCTGCTGGCATTCGCCTCTATATTTGCTGTATTCTGGCTGTGTCTCTCAGGAGCGATCTACATCCGGCTCCTGTCGGTCTGCACTTCTTTGCTTCATCCATCTTGTCTAATTGGGTGGCTGTATATGTATGGGCCACATGTGGGGCAGGCTCTGAATGGGTGTTCCTTCAGTCTCTGTTTTAATCTTTGATGAGGGGTGATTTTAAGTGGGACAATAACTCAAGAGTGGGAAGAAGTATATCATTATCTGGAGGGAGACTAAGACAACGTGCAGTTTGGCTCCATCAACTTCCAAAGCAACGTACAGAGAAAGATTAAATGGTTGTAGCGTGCTCTGAATCCAAGCATCTGGCTAAGGGTCCCAACTTAGAACTCTAGTAACCTTTCTCCTGCTTCTGGTCATACATGCCACCTCTCTGTGGTCATCTCTTCTACAGAAACCCCAGAGAGATATAAAAAATTTCATTGAATAAATGTTATAAATTTCCTTCAACGTATCCATTGTTCAAAGCCTTTTATTTGCACTGGCTATGACATGACCACAGAGACAGACTCTTTTCATTATAAACAGCTATCTCTAACGTTAGCCGTTTACATTATTCAATGTCCTACATGACAAAGACAAGGATCCATAAAAAAAAAATGTAAGCAAGGAGCTGTAGAGTCGATGTTGTTTTTGGTTTGGGCGAGGGGTAGTGTGCGAGTGTGCACGAGTGTGAGCATGTAGTACACATTGCACGGTGCATGCAGGTGGGGTTTAGGGTAGGAGCGCCCGCACATACACAATGTGGAGGCCAAAGGACCACTTCCACTCTCTTCCTGTATCTCCTTTTTGCCTTCTTCCTTTAAGATAGGGTCCCTCACAGAACTAGAAGCCCTTCATTTCACTTAAGCTGTCTAGGCATTGAGTTCTGAGGATCCATCTGTTCCCATACCCCAAGACTGTGATTACAGGGACACGTACCACACCCAGCTTTTAATGTGGCCGCTAAAGATTTGAACACAGATCCCCATGCTTGCATTCCCACTCACTGAGCCATTTTCCCATTCCCTTCAATAAATATGTCTCCTGGCAAAGGTATTTTTGCTCGATCAAAATGCAGTCTCTTGAATTCTCTGTAACCATGAGCTCTCTCATAAAACCAAGTTTTAACAAGAATATTATGTTACTATATCACATCAGGAAAGCTCCCTACCTGGTATTTAACCATTGTTGGTACCTGATTATATTTTCTCATTCACCATCTTTACTCTGATTACCATAGCCTGTCGTTAGCAAGAATCCTGTTAGGTAGGCTTAGCTAGAGTCCCTTTACTCTGATGTTTCCTTCTAGTAACCTTTCGCCCACTGATTCCCATGCATCTCTTGTAGTAAATTACCACCGGTCCATGCCATGTTTCCATGTGAGCCATCCCCCTCCCCTATTGCCAGACCTTATTGAGATAATCCCGCCACCCACTGCAGATATAGTGGCTATATATCTTGGCTATATAGTGCCATCAAATGCTTTACCTGTAAGATTTGGGCATGCCTGGTTAGATGCCACACAGCTTATACAGAATGATGAATACTGACAATAAATTTACTTTTCTTGATTTTCTACTTCATTTTAGGGAAGTGCAAACGATTTAACATAGATTAATTAAAGGCATCATGACTGCTCTAAATAAACTGAAGTCTTTGCCTGCTTTATGTTCACATTTATATTTTTGCTAGTAAACATTTTTACAAGGGAGGCTTCTTTTAATTGTCATAATCCTTACAGGCTTCTTTCTCTTTGCGTTTGGATGCGACCTTCATTTTAAGAGTTTAAGTTATAGTTAAATGTCACCTTTATATGGATTTTTATTGGGGAAACAGGATTTTTTTTCCTTCACGATTCACACTGACAATTTCTAGTACTCTTTAAAAATAATGTCGGGCTGGAGAGATGGCTCAGTGTTTAAGAGCACTGACTGCTCTTCCAGAGGTCCTGAGTTCAAATCCCAGCAACCCCATGATGGCTCACAACCATCTCTAACAGGGATCTGATGCCCTCTTCTGGTGTGTCTGAAGACAGCTACAGTGTACTCACATACATAAAATAAATAAAATCTTTAAAAAAATAAATAAAAATAATGTCATAGACTAGATGACCATTTATCCCCAAAGAACTAACTAAATATTTTGTGTATGTGTGCACATGTGCTTGAGTTCACAAAGCCACAGCACAAGTGTGAAAGTCAGTTCTTGGTAAAGTCAGTTCTTTCCTCCCACCTTGTGGGCTCTGCCAATGGAACTCGGTTCTTCGGGCCTGGTGAAATGTCTTCTTCCCCACTGAGCCCCCTGAAAGGCCCAAGAATTCTTGGAAGAAGCCTTGAGAGTTTTGTCTCTTATGTGCTGAAATTAGCTGTTTTGCTTTCAGATTAAAGATTTAATCAAAATCTTTATTTTCTTGGGCAGGAGAGATGACTCAGTGCTTAAGAGCACTGGCTGCTCTTCCAAAGGAACCATGTTTAATTCCCAGCATCCACATGGCAGCTCCTAAATGTCTGTACTCCTGTTCTGGAGGGATCTGACACCATCACATAGATGTAATACAGTCAAAAGACTAATATGAGACAAAAATAAATAAGTTATAAAAAATGTGCAAACTGAAGGCTCCTAGGATGAGAATAAATATGCTCACAGCAGGGGTGGAATTTTTCTCTGGCTCTATTGACAAGGACAGAGCACTTAGAACCTCCCAGTGCAGTTGCCCAGAATGCCTGTCTTACTCAGAACACAGAAAGAAATGGAAGTGAATAACAGGAGGAGAGGAAGCTGGGGACATGAGAGTTGACTGCCTTTAGAAACTGGAAACAGGAGGAAATTGACTGTGCTAAGCCCTCAAGGAGACAGATGTTAGAGACAGAATCCTATCAATGGGAGGAGGACATTTCTAATAGGCTTGTTACTGATAGAAGAGCAGGCTGTCACGAAAAGGTTTCAAGCCTGGAAGACGTGACAGCTTGGCAGCGATGTGAGGCAAAAAGATCTGAATGTCGAAGAAGAGTCAGAAATGGAAGAAGCCTCCCAAAACTGAGGCTCCACCAGGAAATGAGAGTCACCAGCAAGTTTGCCTATGTAGTTCTTAGTTCCAAAGCCTGACAGCTATGGTACAAGAGACAATTTCTAAAGACAGAGAGGTATCAGTAGACTTTTTGACTTATGCTAGAGAATTAAGCAAGCTTATCAATTTCCTTCCCTGGCCCGTGGCCCTGGGCATGGGGGTGAAACAATACAAGACGTAGCCAAGACTCAAGTGAAATACGATCATAATATCATTTAGTATGGGTTAGATACAACACATACAAAGACGAAAGATTTTTTTGTTTGCCTCGGGTAATTATCAATACTGTGTCTATTCTTTGTCTTTATATGTTTTTGTTTTGATCGACTCTCTTTTTGAGACAGTGTCTTGCTACGTAGCCCTGGCTCACCTGGTACTCATTATATAGCCTAGGCTGGCCTTGAATACTTGGCAATCCCTCTGCTTCAGCCTCTCAAATGCTAGGATTATAGACTAGAGCCACAAAACCCATTAATACATAAGTCCCAAAAGAATGTGCCAACCCCTCATCCTTATATTGGCCCAGTGAAAGAAAGAGAGAACTAAGTCTTCTGAGGTTTGTGATGAAAAAGAATTCTGCTTTTACTGACAGGTCCATCCTCTCAGAGTTGCGCATTAGTGGTGTTCTGACTTATTATTTATATGGACCCATGTGCTCCTGTGACCTCATACTCAAGATTATGAGAACATGCGATGCAAGGAATGGACACATTTTTAAAATCTCTTTGAATCCCAGAAAAGGAACTGTTAAGAGTTCAGACAATTAGGGCTGTGGTTTTGAGGTGAGTTATCTGCCCTCTCTTCTCCTCCTGCCTCATATCATCCTGCAGTAATTGACATCACCAGGTTCAGAAAATGTGAGTGCAGGGGAGCAGCCTGCAGATTTCAATCATATCTCTTCCCCTCTCCTGGTAGGTGTTGTGGTGTCTGCTGTGTTTGCCATGACAATTCTTACTGTCAATGATACTCAGTAAGGGATAAATGATGAATAAACCTGCCTTCTGTCATTCTGGTGGAAGCAAGCATCTCTGAAGGCTGTGCGTGACTCCTAAGAGCGGTCACTACTATTGTCAGAGCTTTCCAGAGCACAAGCATATGTGATCTGCAGTAAAAACTAGAGAGAGTTATTTTTGCTTTACAGGGCCAGGTCACCCCACCCATCATTGTTTAAACACAATCAGTCTGCCGAAAGTAAGTAACAATACTTAGTCCATAATCCTGAAAGGTATAATGTTAAGCACTCTGCACTCTGAAGACTTTGATTAAACAAAATAGTAACACAAATGGAAGTTACTAATTACAGAACCTTCTACGCATATCCAGTCACGTTCTCTTTACACTCCTTGCCCAGCTAGTGCCCAGCATAAATTGTAGAGAATCCAACTCTTCCAATTGTTTGTGTTAACTGGAATGCAGGCTAGAGTGCTTCTCTTGGTCCTCTTTCCACTACAGTCAGTGGCCATTGTCAGCAAAAAGTAACAGCAACAACAAAAATGAGACACTCGTATCTAGTGCGTTTTCACCCACATTATTAACAAAATCATATATGAAAACCTTTTAGGGGCTAGAGATATGGCTTAGAGGTTAAGGGCACTGACTGCTCTTCCAGAGGTCCTGAGTTTAACTTCCAGCAATCACATGGTGGTTCACAAGTATCTGTAATGGGATCTGATGCCCCCTTCTGGTGTGTCGGAAGTGTACTCATATACATCAAATAGATAGATAGATAGATAGATAGATAGATAGATAGATAGATAGATAGATGATAGTTAGATAGAGAAATGAAAGACCTTTTCAACATATCATTATCTAAGTCACGAATTCGTACAATTTTTTAATTGCCTCTTCTGAAAAATGTATTTGTGGGCCAGAGAGATGATTTTGTCAGCCAATGCTCTTGCTGACAAGCCTGATTTCCATTCTGAGTAGCAAAATGGTAGAAGGAGAGAACTGACTACATCAAGCTGTCATCTGACCTCCATGTATGTGATAGCATGTGCACACACATGTTTTAAAGCATCAGAATCACATTTTCGTTCAAAGGATGATAAGATTCTGAAAGCTGGGAAGGTCTTAGGACTATGTTTAAACCTAGCTACCAGAAATTGGAAACTAACATAAATTCCAGAGCCCCAATTTTTGGTACATTGACTCTAATCATTTAGGTTTGTAAAAGGGTTTCATCAATAATTTTGCTGTGAAGCCAAATTTAATCACCACACTTACAAACTATATAGTCTTTTCAATGTTAGCCAATACACCACCATTTACTAACCTCCTGTTAACAGAGTTATTGTTAAAATTGTGAATTTGTTCAATTGTTACATTGGTAAAAATGCTATCGTTGCCTTTGAAATGCATGCAGAGTGAAATCGTGTATACATTGAAATCGTAGGAAGGTGCATCAGGAGCCTTCAATCTGGGTTGTAGCAGAAAATGACAGCTATGTTTAAAATGGTATAATTTTGACATGGGAAAGAGAGAAGCTGCACACTCTAAATTATTTATAGAAATTAGCACAAAAGGGATCAAAGACCTAAATATAAGATCTAAAAACTGTAAAACTCTTAGAAGACAACATAGGAGAAAGCCTTGAGACACTGGATTTAGCAAGTATTCTCTGATGTGTGGCGGAGAGTGTAGACAATCATCGTAACAGTATACAAATTAGTCTACAACAAAACTGTAAAAATTTGCTTCGAAGACGCACATTCAAGAGAATGAAAAGGCAACCTTTTCAAGATAAGAATTTGCAAATTGTGAATCTAATATTTAATCTAGAGGGTTGATATAAAAAAAAAACAAAAATAAACAATGGTGCACTACAGCACCCAAGGAGGAACTTGAGACTACTGAATACGTGTCCTTGACGAACGACTAACAAACCTACAAACTCGTGTTCAAAATCATTGGTCTTTAGGAAGACGCAAAGTAAATGTGCAGAGAAAAGTGGGTCACTACTATTTTTTAAAAGTCAGCAGGAAGTGTTGGAGAGGATGTGGAGAAATGCAAATCTTTGTGTAAGCTAACAAATATAATAGAAGTTATACTGGAATATTATATGGTCTTAAAGGGAAAGGAACAATGACATATGTGACAACAGTTGTGCACCTGCAGTATATTGTGCCTGATTAAATAAGTAGTCATAAAAGACAGCCATTGTATAATTTGCAGTCTGAGGCCAGAGAGCCAGAGAAATATGGAATTGTTATAAGCGGATATGATGTGTAAGTTTTGTAAAATACAAATTCTAGGAATTTTTTCACAGGAAAATGTAAATATACTTAGCTATAGAGCTGAATTCTATTGAAAAAAAGGGAATATTTTATTTTAGTACAATTTACAAAACACAGACTTTAGGGAAATTTTCTACAAAAATGAATTTTAACCCCAGTGACTTCCAGAATCATGAGAAATTAGAGGGCTTTATCAAAATAAACAATCTGGAATGTAAGGAAAAATAAATGAAAATTCTGGTAAAAGTTTAAAAAGTAAAATAAACAAGAAACCACAATGAGATATTCAAAGTCCTCAAATATAAATACTAAAATTTAGAGATACTATTATTCTAAAGGTACTATTAATTACTATATTTATTAATTAACATTAAAACTGCTACTATACATTTAGTGTAATTAAATATGAAGTTTAGAACATTTAAACAGATAGCTTTATCTTTGAAATTGTGACTCGACACAATTGAGAATTGACAGCCACATATTTTGAGAGTTTTGAATCTCACCCATTATCTCGTTTTTCCTGAGAGTAGAAGCAGCCAGTTCCCTTTTTCTTTTGAGACAGGATTTCTCTGTGTAACCTTGACTGTCCTGGAACTCTGTAGACCAGGCTGGCCTTGAACTCAGAGATATGCCTACTCTGGAGAGCTGGGATTAAAGGTGTGCTTCACCACTATCTGGCTATTTAGTTCTTTAGTTCCTGGATAAACACCACCTTGTTACCATATTCTAAGTAGGGAGGTAAATAAGAGAATGTGAAGCTCAGAGGAATCCTGCTTACTTCTTATTTTAGAAATCAGAGTTTGCTCTAAAGAGTTCTGTGGATTTGGGAGATAGATGGCTTATAGGCAGAGTGTTTGCTTGAAGAAGAGAATGAGAAGTTTGATCCCCAGCACCCACATAAAAAGATGTAGGTGTCTGGGCTCTGGTCTGTAACTTCCAGCACTGTGAAGAATGGAGACAGGAGGACAGTCTAGCCCAAAGGAGCAGGCTGTGAGTTCAGTGAAAGACTAGATCTTAGAGGTAGAGCTTGAAAAAGCAGGAGCCTAGACATTCTCTTCTGTCTCCCCCCTCCCCTGCACATCTGCACATAGAACACACACACACACACACACACACACACACACTTTTGTGACATTATGTGTATAGCTTGTAAAAGTATCAACAAGATAGCAAGCCTGTGCTAAATATGCAAGTCTTCTACCTATTCATTTCCTTCAGAAACTGATATTCAGGTTAAAGCCCATTTTTGCTCTTAGCTAGAAGAGATGAGGTCACTGTCAGATGATAGCATCAGGATGCCTAATTAGAAATAGACTCATCCTATGGCGTAGGCTCCTGCTTCTCTGCATCCTAATAGTAAAATCCTTGTAAATTTGTAACTTTGCAAACATCATTAATCACAATTTAAATTAATAATAATAATAATAATAATAATGATAATAATAAACAACTCAGCATGTGAATGCAACAAACCCTTTAACGTATACATAAACCAAACTGTGGCAATAACCCTGGGAGCAGCAATTTTTTTCAAGCTCACATCATTGGCAGAGACAAGCAATACAGCATTTACTAATTAGTGTTAAATTTATATCCTGTCTCATTTCAGCTCATTACTACGCATAATTATTACACAGAGGTTTTATATAGGAACCCAAGCAAAAGTTTGAAAGTTTCCCCACACAACCCACCTCATATGTAATGGGACCTGAGTTTGAAAAATAGCTCTCATGATTCCAAAATCGTGTGCTCTAAAATGTCTAGACTTTTTTAAACATTCTAGATTTATTGCAGTTTCTCCTGATTCTTCCTTTGAGAGGCAGATAAAATTCTGAGAAATGTATACTATGTCCTGAGTCATTTTGAAAAATAAATTCTAGGTAGAGTATGAAAAGATTGTGCTTATGGAATCTTGAGTAGAATTGTAGCATATTAAGAGAAAATACTGCATTTAGAATACTCTGTGCAAACAAAATTACTTAAGCATTTATTATGTAGATAATTGTGTATCATCTTCAACAGCCTTATAATCTTAAGCAGTTTTTCTGTTTGTTTTAGCCTAGGCTGTTTTGATTTTATTTATTCTTATTAAGTACTATTAATTATCTAATAATATAATTAATGCCTATTTGTATTCTAATGAGAGAGAAAAAGTGAATCTGGATAATTGGGGAAGTGGGGAGGATCTGGGAGGAGTTGGAGGAAGGGAAACAATAATCAGAATATGTTGTAAGAAAAAAAGCTTATTTTCCAGGTCCCCAGCTCCGAAAAAAAGAACCAAAAAAAAAAAAATTAAAGGAAATTTATTCATAGGTTCATTGTCTTGGACTTTTCCTTTCAAACGCTAATAAATAGTTCTTAACCTTCAAAAAAGAACTTAAGCAGGTAATGGAAACATTTTTTTTTTATAATCTTTTTTTTTTTTTCCAGAGCTGGGGACCGAACCCAGGGCCTTGCGCTTGCTAGGCAAGTGCTCTACCACTGAGCTAAATCCCCAACCCAACATTTTTAATTCTTTACTTTTCGTTTGCTCATTTTTGAGACAGTGGCTCTCTATGTAGGCCATGAGCTGTCCCTGAATTCTCTCAATGCTTGCTGCCTCGGAATGCCAAGTATTACACGTGTGCTCACCATCCTAACTTGTGAGTTAATCTCTCATTAACGTTGTTTATACTTTCCAACAAATGATAACTAAAAAGAAAATGAAAATGTTTTATTTTTTGTATAAATGAGAAATACTGTATCACACTATAATTTTAGAGTTTTGAAATGGAAAATTATTTAAGCAGCGGCTATTTTCTTTCTCTTAATAATCTGGAGAGTAAGTTAACCAAAAAGATAGTCTATTTATTTTCAAAGTGTCCCAGAAATGAAAACTTAAAATATGCTTTTAATATTTCATTTTAGTGTCCCATGTTTTAAGAACCATTTTTACAGGACTAGAGAGATGGCTTGGTGGTTAAGAGCACTGGCTGCTCTTCCAGAGATCCTGAGTTCAATTTGTAGCACACAGTGGCTCACAACCATCTGTAATGGAAATTGTTGCCCTCTTCTGGTGTGTCTGAAGATAGTGACAGTGTACTTACATACATCAAAGGAAGAAAGGAAGGAAGGGAGAAAGGAAGGAAGGGAGGAAGGAAGGAAGGAAGGAAGGAAGGAAGAAAGAAAGACAGAAAGAAAGAAAGAAATTTAAGTAAAAAGAATCATTTATACTTCTAAGTTTATAGAAATCATCAGTGCATTCCTAAAGATTTAGTCGTTGATATTTAGTTAGCTTCAATCAGATCTGATTTAACAATTTACCCTATCAACATAGTAACTGTTTTAAAAAAGATTTTAGAAACCTGGACAAAATTTCTTAGTATTCCTGATTTAATAATACACATTTTCATGAAGCCATAGCTTCTTGATGAATATAAAAAGATATTACATTTTCTGATCTAAAGTGCCTCAATCACTATGTTTTCTTAAATTGATAGTCTCAAAAATTCAGGCCGTCACTCCTGTGATCTGAATATTTGTTTCTTCTTCTCCTCAAATTCATACACTGAAACTAAACCTCAATACAGTAGTAAAAAGAGAAGCCTCAGGAGGTGATTAAGTTTTGAGAGGTTGGATTTGTGCCCTTAAGAAGAGTCTTTTGGAAGTTTCTTGGCCCCTTTCATCACATAGTACTGAGTTAAAGGATCTGAAGAGACAGAGCTCTCAAAAGATACTGATTCTGTCAGCACCTTGCTCTCAGATATCCCAGTCCCGGAATCTGAACTACACACTTATATCTTCTATACATTATCGAGTCTAGAGTATCATAGCATTCCGAACAGAGTAGAACAGTCATTATTTTATTAACATAAGGATATCTCTAACTGGAATTATGATGACATCACAAAATCCTAGAGGATTGAGTGTGGTTTAGCTGCCCAGAGTCTAAGCAGCTGGGAAAAGCTGTCTTACCTGAAATGTGTTAAGTGCCTCTGGATGTCAAGGTCTAGAATGGGAGTCGGTCGGGAGGATCCCAGTGGTGATCTATCTTGACTCAGGAGGTCTTGGAATTCTTTACAAATTTGCCTACAACAAAAGGGTACAAAATTGAAATTGCACTCTCGAAACGGACTTATTTTAATTTCACGAGATATTATCTATCAAAGTCTGTTTCCCCTTAAAAGGAGACCAGGAGGATTTTTCTGTCAGCAGTCTCAAGTTCCATTGGACCGATTTTGCAGGGCCAGAGGACGATAGTAAAACATTTTTCGAGACACTCACCATGTTCATTTTTAAAGAGCATCTTTAGATGTTAATCTCCGGATAGAAGAAAATTCACGTGAGAAAATTTGTCCTTAAAATGTCTTTAAAAGGATTACAAATGCTGTTTTTTTTTTTAGAACATCACATCTATAGACAATTTTAACTAAAGTTAGAGGTTTACATCACTCAAAGTCGTAATACAAGCTAACTTTGGACAATTCTGTCACCCAGTATGGCAATATTTACTTTCTGACTATTTTCATGCTTCGGCATTTGGAGTCAATGATCTCTTATTCCCAAATTATTCCACCAGTCCTAAAAAAAAGTCGCTATGCACTGTTCCCTTCCAGCTGCTACTTTGCATACCTTCTCCAGCTGTTCTTTTTTTTCTAACATGGTTATGGATTTTAGCCTATGTATAACCAAAAACATTGCGGTGCGTCATGACTACCAGTTAATCCCTTGCAGTGTATAATTTTAAAGAAACATAACAGTTAAGAAAATGCTATTTTATTGTCTCTGTGTGTGTGTGTGTGTGTGTGTGTGTACATGCACGCACTCACGCATGTGAGCATGTGTGTGCACATGTGGGTGTTTTCGTGTGAGTTTGGGCACACACATGCCATGGTACACCCGTGGAGGTCAGTGGATAGCGTCAACTTCAAACTTCACCTTCTATTTTCATAAGGAAGTGCCTCTGCTGTCTTGCCCCTGCACACACCACAGTAGCTGGCCCATGATCTCCTGGGATTGTCTTGTCTCTGCCTCCTATCTCACTGTAGGAGCAATGGGATGACAAAACCAGTACTTGGACTTATGTGACTTCTGGGAATTCAAACTCAGTCCTTTGTGATTGCAGTGCAAGTAATTTTTATCCACTGGACCATCTTCCTGGGCTAGAAAATATGTTTTAAAAATATGCCTATAGTGAAATGAATGTAGCAGCTACAGAATGAAATCAATTAACAGGAAAAAATTTCCTAAAAGCATTCTTCATATATGGAGGAAATATCCGATATTCAATATAATATAGTTATTTTGTATGTATATCTGTTACTGTATGTAGGTTGTTGGAAAATACAGCAGTTAGGCTTTGCTTGTCATGATGAGCAAATGTAGAAAGGTCAAGTCACCCCAAATGACTGTGTGGGTAACAACAGCTAAAGCTGCTTGCCTCTGAGCCTTAGGGGTCAGTTTCATTTCCTGGATCCACTTGGAGGAGGATGAGAGCCAACTTCCTGAAGGTTGCCTTCTGACCTCCACTTGCATGCTTGGCATGTATGCACACATGTATGTATGCATGTGTGTGTGTGTGTGTGTGTGTGTGTGTTCGCGTGCACACACACACCATTTATTCAGTTCTGTTCACTGTGGCTTTATTCATAATTACTAGAAACTGGAAACAACCTAGATGTCTCTCAACCAAAGACTGGATAAAGAAACTGTGCTGTATTTGCACAATGGAGTATTACTTGGCTGTTAAATTTGTAGGCAAACGGATGGAACTAGAACAATAAATCGACTCGAATGAGGTAACCCAGACCCGGAAAGACAAACATGATATGTACTCACTTATAAGTGGATACTAGTCGTTAAGTAAATGATAGCCAAGCTGCAATTCACAGAGGCTTAATAACAAGGAGGGCTGTAGGAAGGATGTATAAAACTCCTGGCCAAGGGAAAATAGAGTATAAATTGTGTAGATGGACTGGAGGTGGGTGGGGATGGGTACAGGGTGGTGGTGGTGATATGAGAGAATGCAAGAAGAGACAGCTGGAGCTAAAGGGGTCTAGGGAGGGAGGAAGTATGGAAACCTGGAATCTATGAGGTGACCCTAGTGAGGACTTTGAGTTATGGATGATTTGAAATTTGAACTGGACTTTTTTGTATGAAGGCAAGATAGTGATGGGTAAGATAGGGTTGCATTAGATTGAGTTGTTGGCTGAGGGGGTTTTATGGAGATCCTGAAACAACTCAGGTTGGTGCTAAGACAGACAATAACAGACAGAAAGCTGTCAAGAAGGCCCCATTGTTGACAACATCCAAACAGCTCATTGATCATAGAGAGGTAGAACAGGTGCCTTTATGAATCCTTCACCCCTATATTCTAGTCTCTTTGGTGCGGGCAGTTACCCTGCAGGTTAAGGAAAGTGTAACCTGGAACCCAGCAACAAATCTTATCACCAACAATCAGTCCTGTCTGCAAGATGTGCTGGGGAAATGTGGTGCAGAACTTGTGGGAGCTGCCAACCAATGTCAGGTTTAACTTGAAGCTGATACCACAAGAGGGAGCCCATGTCTGTCACTGCCTGGATTACCAGGGCTAGAGACTTGGACAGTTCAGAGACCTAGGATAGGTATCTTGTCTAGTTGTCATCAGATATGCTTCCTCTTGCAGTAGACTGAAGTGGGTGCAGAGACCCACAGACAGACATCATTTGGAGAGAGAGTCTAAATTGCACATCTCTGTTGGATCCCTCCCCTAGGAACTTAGGCACCCAATGGGAAAAGGGGAGGAAAGATGGTAGGAGTCAAAGGGGATGGAAGACACAAGGAAAACATGTTCCAGTGAATCAACTATGCAGGGTCTTACGGGCTCACAAAGACTAAAGCAGCAAGCACAGGGCCTGCATGGTTCTGCACCAGATCCTCTGTGTATGCTATGACTCTTAGCCTGGTGTTTTATGGAACTTTATGAAGTGGGAGCAGGTGTGTTTCTGACTCTTTTGTCTGCTCTTAGGACCTGTTTTCATGGATATTGAGACTCTTTTTTTTTTTTTTACTAAGTGTATGGTTAAAAATTTACTTTATTAATTTTAATGGATTCTGTCTCTCTGAAGTGAAACTGGATAGCTTTCAGGATAGTAATTGAGTGGTAGTAGTTGAGTTCAACTTTACTTAAACATTTAGTAGCATTTTGTGGTGCCACCATCTCCAGGGCTCCATGTTATATAAGAGCGATACATTGTTACATTTGCTTTAGATTTCTAACTTAAAAACATAAATATAGCCTATGTTCCAGATTTTTGGACAAATGTTATGAACTCTGATGAAATATTACATCATTATTGTCTCCCCCCACCAAAGATTAGGCTGGTTTTAAGTCTTCATTTTTCTCTCAGATTGAAACACATTTTAAGCAAATAAACACCAATAATTTTTTAGATCATTGAATAAATCAATTTATATTTCTGCAGACTGGCCTCATTCTTGTCCAAACAGGAATGCAAATTCTAGTCAAATTGGTGAGTGAATAACAAAAAGCAAAACTTGGCAAGCTTGAACTCTTGCTAGATAATTCAGCATAGGACATCGCTCTCTTGCTACCAATTGGATTTTATAATCTTGTCATTTGTTTCGAGGACATGGGACAGCTTATGTCCTTAAATGAAATATGACAATCCTGTAGGATTCAGTGGCAATTGCCACCCTCTCCACAGGACAGTTAGGGAATTATTATTCAGACTACTTTCATTCTTATTTAAATTCTTCTTTCTGAAGCTGAGATATGAAAAGACTCTTTTGTCTCAAAACAAAATGTCATATTATGAATTATGTAACAAAGATGATCTTCAGTGACTCACAGCATTCTAACTTTGTCACTTACGTCATTGTCCTTAAGGAGGTTAAAAATTTTAGTGGATTTATGGATTTAAAGTTTGGTGTTTCTACTAGTGATCGCTAATAAAGCAATATTTAATTAAGATCACTAGCTGTTCTGGCTTACCTTAGCGTGGATCAAGTGTTAAGCATATTTATTTCCAATCCAGTGAGGAGACCTTTCTGTGTTTTCTATCAATCAGTAACAAGTATCATGTCTAGTTCAAGATATGTCTAGTTTCTATCTTTCTGCCTAAACAATTTTCCTAATTATACCAAAATATTTGGTTAATTACCAACACTAGAAACAACAGTGCTTTGAGGAGGGTAACTGAATCTAACCAATTTTTTCCCCTGTAATTGTGTATTTTACAAAATATCCTGAAATACAGCGAAATATATTATTTACCAAAGATGGAAATCAGTAATTGGTTATGTCACTGAAGGAGTTTTGCATTTCATGTATATTTGGAACTTTTATTGTATTTTACTCTCTCTCTCTCTCTCTCTCTCTCTCTCTCTCGTGTGTGTGTGTGTGTGTGTGTGTGTGTGTGTTTGTGTGTGTGTGTGTGCATGTACATGTGATAACATATAAGTAGAAGTCGAATGGTAACTTGTAGGATTTCTTTCCATTGCATGAGTTCTTGATATTGAACTCAGGTTTGTGAGTACTGGTAGCAAGTGCCTTTAGCTGTTGAGCCCTCTAGTTGGCCCAGTTTCTGCATATTCTAATCATTGTCTTGATAGTCCTCTTTCTAATCATGTAAACTTTGATGCCTTGGTGCAGATGGTAGAACTCTGGGTTAATCTATTTCATTGCTGGAATGTGATCCCCCTTGCTTTTAGAGAACTCGTGCTCTCCAGCCTGTCGTTCAAAGAAGAAAGGAAAATTGAAGGTGCATGGAGGTGTCCCTGCAGCTCTTACTTGGTCGCTAGGATCATCTTTTTCCGTGCTGTCTGTTCTTTCTGTTCCATATGTTGTCTGGCGAGATGTTCTCCTACTGCCTTGGCTGGAAACTCTGTTTCGCATGTGTAGCCAAAATCCCTAGCCAAGTGCAAAGCCTCTCCTGTTGGCAGAAAACATAAGTCACTGGTTTATCCATATCTGACCTTACAAGGGCAACTCTGTGTCTTCTCCAACTCTCAAACATGGCTGTGGTCATGTGAAAACATTTTGATTCTATCTAATTTAAACAATGTTTCTATCTAATTTAAGCAAAGTTGGGGGGCAGGGATAGAATCTGTGAGCAATGGCAATGAAAACAAAGGAACGGGAACTTTACAGGTAAAATGTTGGAAATCTGAGAAGAAATGAGTACAAATCAGTAACTCAGGAGTTTTGACTCTTTTCTTTGAATGTCTCACTCCATTACAGAAGAATGACTTCCAGAGTTCTATTCATAATCACCAATGGAAAAGCTTCATACACACACTATATGCATACACACACATTATATGCATATATGCAAATATAATATAAAATGTATATGCAAATATATATGCTTGTTGCTGCTAAGACCGATGTCTCTAATCTATAGACAAGCCATTCTGATGATTTTTTTCTGTGAGACTGATCAAAATATACAGCAATAGTCTCAAATACTTAGAAAGTTGTTATCACTTTATAAAATGAAGTACATGAATTTCACACTGCAGTGTTAGAGTTTATTATCTGACTATAATACTATCAACATCAGGCCTTCCAGAAGGCTCTGGTGTACTGTACTGTTTTGGAAAATGCAGAACACAGCAGAATCATAAACAACTTCTGCTTGTCCACAAAATATGGAGTGCAAGTAAAATTTTAATAAGTGGGATAAAAATATCTTACTAAGAAAGTAGTATTTACTAAGGAAAGTCAGTCTAGAGCATATTGGTCAACATTTTTAAATAATGCTTAATCAAAAGTCTTATCTGACAAGTAAAATTTATTTTAAAATCCAAGTTTCTCAGTGAAAATACAGTTAGATCTTAAGCTGCCTGCCTAGAAGGCCTGAGATTTAATTTCTAGAAACAAGAATGCCTTTGTGAATAAGTACTTGTACACACAATATATATAATATATAAAGCATAGAAATGTATAAACCAATATATAAATCAAACCATGCTGTATATGTACTAAGTGACTACTTTACTCAGGGGAATCTTTTTTTAAACTTTTTGTTTTATTTTTCTATTTGCATTGGTGTCTAGCCTGACTACATGTTTGTATGCGAGTGCCCGACTCCATAGAACTGGGACCACAGGCAGTTATGAGCTGCCCCGTAGGTGCTGACAATTGAACCTGGGTCCTCTGGAAGAGCAGCCAGCTCTTAACGGGCGAGTCATTTTCGGGGCCTTCTTAATCAGACGTAATAGATGGAATAGAACTTTAAATACTGGTTTTCCTTGCCTGGGGATGGGATTAAAGAGCTTGCTTAACTGGTATGAGACCCTGGGTCTGATTGTGAGCTTGACACAAAATTAGAAAGCTACAGAGGGAGTTTGAGTCCAACTAGACCATGAGACCCTATCTAAAAGCAAGGCGTGGGGAGGATGACTGCGATGGTAAAATTCTTGCCGTGTAAACCTGAACTGTAAAGTCAATCCCTGAACCAACATGAAGGTGGAAGTAGGAAGAGATTTCCAAGGTTGTCCTCTGACCTCTATTTAGCACCTATTCACACATGTGCATAGACACACATGCGTTATGCACGCGTGTGGCATGCACGCGCACGCACGCACGCACATATACCCACACACACACACACACACACAAATTGGGATGTCATAGCAACACGAGCAGTCATAGCAACAAGAAGAAATGAAATACTACAATAGCAATTTAAGATTTTCGTTGCATCGTTAGAAGCACCATATAAAATACCTACCCATGTGTATTGTAGAGATAGGAGATGTGGTACTGCAAACGAGAAATTATTGTTGTTAACGGGTTTTCCAGAAGTAAGGGAAGGTGGGAATCATGGGGCAGAGGTGACCCAACAGCCACAGCTAATCAAACTTTCCCATGAAGAAGTAAAAACGATTCAGACTTGATGACCACATCATGTGGTCCTTGTTTCATAACTGGCCAACGGAGCACTCTAAGAAGTTACTGTATTTGATGTTGCTGTCCACTCATAGAACAGCAGACTTGTTGATGGGTGAGCACCAGGAGGGCATCAAAATAGATAACAGGAAAGATTAAGAGGGGGGACAATCCAGTGAACTAGACTGTGGGGGGGAGGGTGGCAATGGGGGGAGGGTTGGGAGGGGAACACCCAAAAGGAAGGGGAGGGGGGAGGGGGATGTTTGCCCGGAAACCGGGAAAGGGAATAACACTCGAAATGTATATAAGAAATACTCAAGTTAATAAAAAAAAAAAAAAAAGAGGAGGGACAATCAGACATAAAGAGGTGTACACAAACAGATTTGGCGACATCAATAAAATATTCTAAGAAAAATACTGTTTTTCTACTAAAAATAGCCTTTTAGTTTGAAAAAAATCAACCAAGTTAACAGCTGTAACGAACAGGAAGTCCATTTAAGATTGCAGGAAGCTGAGCAACTGGTGTTCAGGAAGTAGTTCCCCCTCCCGCAATGTTCTGTTAACCTTTCTTACAAGTAAAAGCTCTAGTCAAGATTTTTCTCAAACACATTTTTAAAAAGCATACAGGAAAGCTGAGAGAACTGTACAATAAAAAGACATATATCTATTCTTCATATACTAAGTGTACTCTCTCACACGCTGATCAATTATACTCCAACTCTATCCGCGCTATTTTCGGAGGAAATTCTAAATTTCATGCCTTTGTCAAAAGTATCAGTTTGTATGTAACTAACTGGGGTTCTACCTTTAGTCTCTTGAGCTCGCCCTCCACTATGCTAAATAAGAGACACAAAACTGGGGACACTTCGATCATGACTTGCTGGTATGGTGTGTATGAATGTTGGGTGTGGACGAAGGAGAGTGAGAGAGGATATCAAGTGAGGTTTGGGCACATGCGAGGCAAGCATTTATTCCACTAAGATACACCTTCGCCCTTATTTACATACTCCATAGCTACTGGCTACACAAGGCCAGGCAGAGGTCTGGGGGAGTGGCAGAGGAGTTGAGCCTTGGCTTTGCTCTCACAGAGGGTGGCAGTCCCTTTCTCAGCATGGGGTGGTCCACAACTGCAAACAACTTCAGCCCTTAGAGCCCTGCTCCATTCTCCTCAGACACCAGTGCTCATGCGCACACCTGCGCACACACAGAACTCAAACTGAAAATACATATTTTTTTAAAGGATTTTTTTGGGAGGGGGGATCGCTTTTGTCTATTTCAGAAAGGAGCATTTGGGCAACAGGGTAACCTGCTGATCTGATTCCCAGCCGTACTTGGGAACCTGCGTGGAATTTTCAATGTGAATGAGTATCAATCAAGCATGCAGCTTCATCGGTGCAAATAGGTTTAAATTTTATTTATCAATAAATGCTACTACTGTTAGTGCTTTTCTCCTCTCATCCTGCATTTTATAAATATATCTCTCCTTCCTACAATATAAGACTTTGCAAAAGACCCTAACTCAATAGGAAAAAAAAATCTCAATGAAGTAAAAGCATATCATTGAGGTAACAGATAGCGTTTTGTGAATTAGCTGACTGAGGCATGCCCCACACACTACAAATGAGAAATGCTGTGACTCGTGTGTAGATTTTTTATTCGTGTATTAAAAAGTTTCAAGTCACCTCCATTTAAAACAGAGATGATATGACTAAATGTGAAGGGTTTCTTTATTCTCAATATTCAATATTTTGTGTATTTAATTTCATTTATATTTAATTGACATGCAGTCAATTAATTCAATTATTAATCAATTAATTTAGTTACTATTTAATTATTTTCAGTAGTGTCATAATGAACAAGCAGCATTTAAAAAATGTTGATTTCCAACAGTTTATCACATGAAGATACAGGAAATGAAATATTGGTTTAAAAAGACATAGCAATGTCCTGTAGAATGCTTCCTTTTGCTAGAAAAATGACAAAATGGATTACTTGTGAAATTTCACATTTGAAGATAGAAATGTCAAAGTGGGAGCCAACAAATAAGGCTATTGCACCTGACCAGAAGATAAACTTGCAGTTTTTTTTGAAATTAGATATATTCCTTTATTTACATTTCAAATGTTATTCCCTTTCCCGGTTTCCTGTCCATAAGCCCCCCATCCCCTCCCCCATACGGATGTTCCCCCCATCCATACCCTTTAACCCCCCCCCCCACGACATTCCCCTGCACTGGAGGTCCAACCTTGGCAGGACCAAAGCCTTCCCCTTCCACTGGTGCCCCAACAAGGCTTTGCACTTCTTAAGAAAGATACAAAGGTCATCTTTCAAACCAGCACAATGACCGTGTAGGTAGGCTGTCTTCCAGCAATATATACCAAGCAAAGTTGCATGCGTCAGATTAGTCGCACAGTTTGTCATTCCCACAGAAGCAGATACTTAAGTAATGTTTTAATACACTATTTCATACACCAGTGGCTCGCAACCTTCCTAATGCTACGATCCTTGTGTTTGTGGTGACCCCCCCCAACAAGAAAGTTATTTTCGTTGCTGTCTCAGAACAGTAATTTTGCTACTGTTTTTAGTTGGAATGTAAATACCTACGTTTTCCGATGGTCTTAGGCAAATCCTGTGAAAAGGGGTTAAATGGAGTCGCGACCCACAGGTTGAGAACCATTGACACAGGTAACTAGGAAAACTGCAACATGCCTTCTAGAGTTCTGTGCAGAGACCTGACTCTATGACGATTTATCTCATTTCATGCGAAGCTCAACCCTGTGGTAGTTTTAAAAAACAGTTTGAGAAGAACAGCTGGTATTTACATTAACACTGACAGCCAGATCCTCCCTTCCCCCACTTCTGTTTACTGCTTTCCATGGCTTGCAGTGTAACATTGTCACAGGATGTATAGTGATGCTACATCAAAGACATGGCAAGTGAAGACATTCTGATATGTAGTTAAAATGTGTACATCACTGCAGAAAAGCTTTGTGTGTGACAATCCAAGAATCAACAAATAATGGATCGGTCCATTAAAACACACAGTCTTCTAAAACAAGAAAACCTATGAAGTACAATTCTTTCTAGTGGATGCCTTCATGTCTATGGGCTTAAGGAAAACCAATTTTAGGGTAGGAAAAATGTATGGATAAGCTTCTCTGAATTTTGATTATTGGTGCAAATAACGACATGTTTCTCTGAGTCTAAGCAATGGGCAGTTATCAGTGGTGTAAAGAGAATTCTAAGAAGAACCAAAACCATTTTCCCTCCTATTCTTATGGCCAAAGGATGAAATAAGTTGCCGTAGTTCTGAGAGGACTTAAACTTCCTGCTTATTTTATTGTGTCACTTGGATATCAACCCTCTAAGTGCGAGCAGCGAAACCGATAACTTTAAAACTAGATTAATTTCATTTCATATCAAAAACTTCTCAGTTTAGAAGTCTACGCTGATGAGACTAATGTTTACGAAAAACGCTTCAGGGTGCATGTGCCAACCAATAACTCATGCCCATCTTTAAAATGGGAAATTCCAGAGCAATGATTCAATGTTTTAGGTCGCAGCTTATTAGATAATGGTCTTAAATGATGGTCATTTACAAATGAATTCCAAACCCTGGCAAGGACATCAGCATGTATCGTGCTCGCCATGCCTCTGGGGATTCAGGTTTGCAACATACACCACAGCAAAAGTAAAATTTTCGGAGAAAACATTAGGAAAAAAAAGTGGAAAGTTAATGGCAAAGTATTTTCTGATGAAAAGTTAATTGACTGTTGTCCTGAGATTTGGGTTACAGAAGGAATGGGTCTAAACTTATTATTTTTAAAAATGTATTTTCATTCTCTTCCATGTGCCTCCGTGTCTTTGTGAGTGAATGCCATGTGCTTCTGGGAGACAGGAGGCCAGAAGAAGGCACAGGATGTCCTGCAGCTGGAGTTATGGGCAGTTTTGTGATACTGGAAACAGACCTCTTGTCTTCTGGAAAAGGTGCATGTGCTCTTAATTGCACATCCATTTCTCCAGCTCCTGGAGTTACTTTTAAGTTAGAAGTAAATACACCTGATTTTTCAAATGTGGGTACTTGTGAGGAATTTTTGTTTTTGCCTTGTAATTCCTTAGAAAATCTTTACCACTTGTCATTGTAATACTATTACCCCAATATTATATTTAATTTACTATTGCAACATCTAATGGCATTAAATAAAGGCAAAATTATGTATTTTAAATACTGGTCATAAATCTATGATTTCAATGTTATTTTCACGTGTGACAAAAGAGCAGATTAAGCAAGGAGTATCTATTAGTAAATTTAACAAGAACCAAATCTTTACATTAATAAAATTAATAAATTCTTCTCTCTCTCTCTCTCTCTCTCTCTCTCTCTCTCTCTCTCTCTCTCTCTCTCTCTCCTGCAGTACTGGAGTTTCAACCTGAGACCTTCTGCATTCTAAGAATGTATTCTAGCACTGAGTTCTCCCCTCAGCCCTCTTCCAGTTTCCTTTTTGAGATGTGCTCTCACTGAATTGCCCAAGCTGGCCTTGACTTCTTTCTGTATCCACGGCTGGTCCTAAGCTTTGTCACTCACTCTCCTGCCTCAGACTTTTAAGGGGGCTGTGATTGACCATCTGCACTGCAAAGCTCTACAAATAAATTTTTTCTTTCTTTCTTTCTTTCTCCCTTCCTTTCTTTCTTTCTTTTTTCTTTCTTTCTTCCTTCCTTCCTTCCTTTCTTTCTGATTTACTTATTTCATGTATGTGAGTACAGTGTAGCTATCTTCAGACACACCAGAAGAGGGCATCGGATCCTATTACAGATGGTTGTGAGCCACCTTGTGGTTGCTGGGAATTGAACTCAGGACCTTTGGAAGAGAGCATTCAGTGCTCTTAACCACTGGGCCATCTCTCCAGCCCCACAATTTTTTTCTTTTTTTTATAATTTGAACTTACAATTAGATCATAGAGCTGAAGCACCAAGAAACATGTTTGACTGTGTTCAAGCTTTTTCTGACAGGAATGCAGTCTACAACACAACTTCACTGGCGTAGTTACATGTCTCATAACTTGGCAATTCCACCAGGTAAATTTTGATTGTTTTCAAATATCTACATTGTGTTTCCCAGAGGAATCGTTCTGCACCCTTTTCAATGCCCCATAACTATCAGAAAACCTGATCTGTCTGTGACAACCAGGCTCCCAAGTATCATAACCGTCTTGTGAGGTATTCGAATAAATAAGGCACAAAGACAAAGAGAAACTTGCTAAACATTGGTTACATATTACAAACTAATAAATAAAACTCTATTACTATGTCAATGGGGCCATTTAATAAAACAAAGTACACTTGAAGACACAGTTTCGGAACAGTTCTAACTCATCTTTTTGCTTAAAAGGGGGATAAAAAACAAAACCACTAGATTTCACAAATATTAGTTAATCTCTGTTACTATGGCTTGAGCTTTTTGCGAAAGCTTCTGAAGTAGTTCTCTTCAGCTGTGGTTAAAAATCTCTCTCCTGGGGCTGGAGAGTTGCCTCAGCTGTTAAGAGCGCTGAGTGCTCTTCCAGAGGTTCTGAATTCAATCCCCAGCAACCACATGGCAGCTCACAACCATCTGTAATGGGATCTGATGCCCTCTTCTGGTGTGTCTGAAGACAGTGTACTCACATATATAAATAAGTAAATCTAAAAAACACAAAATCAAAAACACCTCTCCGCTAAGAGGTTGAGAAAGTTTTACACAGATATATATATCTATATGTACATATAGAATATGTAGTCACACATATTCTCCTGTAGAAGAAGTCTGTGGGTTACATCAGGGGAAGGCAGAAGCCACTGAGTTACTAATAAATTATGAGTTCTATCTAGCTATATGTTCACAAGGGACTGACATACTTGGCTAATATAATATCAGTTCTGGAGACAAGCAAGGAAACATGGTAGTAGGAACAAGAATAGCATGACCAGGAAAACGAAGACATCGCTCTACTCAAACAGTATACTCATGTTAAGAAACGTAATTGGAAGATGTAGCTTGTTTTTCAAATTAGTAGGGAAATGATGGATTATCAATAAAAGGTGTTGGGACAACTGGGTGGCCATCTGGAAAGAATTAAAGTTGGATCTATACCATAGATTCAAGAACAAAACAAATCCCAGATGGAACAAAGACTTAAGTATAAAAAGTAAAACCACAAAGTAATTTATAAAAAATGGGATGATGCTTTTGTGATTTTTTTAAACTAGAGGGGTCTTTTTAATATACTAAAGTCAGAACTGAAATTTCAAAAATTTCATGAGAAGTATGATCATATCATCAGGCATGCCAAATGCCTGAACATGGCTAGAAGAAAAGAAGATAATGGCATAGGGATTATGGTTAAAGAACACTATGTACACATATGCCTGAAACAATACCAAACAATAATTAATTTTAACGAAAGATCTAAACAAACAAAACAGCCCTGTAACTGTGAACAAGTGAAATCTGGAGGGCGGGCTGTAAGAAAGTTTGCAACAATAAGAAACTTAGCAACAATCAACTTCGTTATATTTTAAAAATATAAAGTTACCCTATATATTGACTGTCCTAGGTCAGTGTATAGAAAGTACGGCTCATAAGTCTAAGCCTGTATTGAACCTAAATTTTAAGAGAGAGATTTTTGTCAAATCATCAAATTAGCACACACTAAAAAGTTGAGCTCACCTCTTTTATGTAAAAGCACAGAGAAGCGCTACCATGCAAACATCTTACCCACATTATGATAAGACTACACATTTACAACAATGACCAAGAATAAACTGCTTACAGTTTAGCAAAACCGTAGGCACATTATCCTGTGAAACACTGCTATCTCTGAAACACTGTTCCTAAGAATTTATCATAAATGTTCTTGGGTGTCTGTCTAAGCATACAAACAGGAGGTTATTCGTTGCAGCACTATTTAAATGCTCAAAACTAAAAATGCTTTAGGCATATTAAATAGAAAACTCATTAAATTATTGTGTGTGTGTGTGTGTGTGTGTTTGTGTGTTTGTGAAAGACAGCAAGGGGAAGTATACGGGAGAGCTTGGAAGGCATAAAGGAAAGAGGGGAAATACTGCGATTACATTGTAAACTCAAAAATAAAAGAAATAATTAAAAATAAAAATAAACTGTCATGTTATGTCATCAATGTAATGTTACTCAATGTTATGTCATCAATGGTTAAAAGATTCATTAGCAATTCATATGTACTAGGAAAAAGAATGCCTAAACACTAAAACATAAAGCACAACTTCATGTCATAGAATATAATTAGTTTATAAATGAAGTAAATGCATACATACTTATATTTTTGGAGTGAAACAGAGGGACAAGTTGTATTTGTTTTCTTCTGTGAAAGTAAGTAGCTGCCTTGAAACAGAGTATATATCCCCGTGTAACATTTGGATTTTATATAATTTGCATGCGTTGCCTATTTTAAAATATATTAATTAAGGAGAAAAATCCTGCTCTTAGAAAGACTTCATTTTGAACGCAATGATTTTTGTTATTATCAAATTTAGACAATTTTAAGATTCTGTTGCTTCAATATAATCTACGATTTGATTAAAGACCAATGATTTTTGATAAATATAAGGAATGGAAAATAATCAGAAGTTAAGTGTTTGGACAGCCCATTATCAGAGATACAGTCTCTGAAAAGCAGAATTTTTAAAAGGAGGAAAGAAAAGAAAACCAAGAAACCATTGTTGTGATGGTTTGTATATGCTCAGTTCAGGGAGCGGCACTATTAGTAGGTGTGGCTCTGTTGGACTAGGTGTGTCACTGTGAATGTGGTCTATAAATAAGACCCTCACCTTAGCTGCCTGGAAGTCAGGCCCCCACTAACGGCCTTCAGATGAAGATGTAGAACTCCTGCACCACGCCTGCCTGGATGCTGCCGTGCTCTTGCCTCTATGATAATGGACCAAACCTCTGAACCTGTAAGCCAGCCTCAATTAAATATTGTCCTTAGAAGAGTTGCCTTGGTCATTGTGTCCCTTCACAGTAGTAAAACCTTAACTAGGACAATGGTAAAGATGTGAGTTTCTCAGTAAGCCTCACTGTTTACAAGAGTGTTAATGACCGACCAATGGCCAAAGACTGAGGCCAAGAACTTCACACACACATTGACATTCTCCATGAGTAGGAAGGGGAGTCCAAAGGCCTATTGTACATGTTTCAAGCACAGATGAAATTGTGTAGCATCCTGTTTCTCCTGTCTATAAGCAAATACCTTCCCTCACCACGAAACTGATAATGTATTGAAATGAAGAGGAGTAAAAAGAGAAACCAGGGAAGTAGCAAGTCAGGAGACATTTCAGGACATAATTTCCATGTGATACCTGTGTGCTCATCACATCCTACCGAGAGACAGGTTTACTGAGACCAATTAATGAATCCGGAGAAAAAGTCCTGAGATATTACATAACGATATTTAATTGTTACCTAATTACCAGTTATTAAAGCAGAATCTATTTTTTTAGGATTGCTCTTGTGCTACAAAGAAATTTATCTGTAATTTTCATTGGCCTGGGAGGGAAAAAGAAGCCAAAAGAGGCCTTACAATGAGTGACTAACCTAAGTTCTGTTATAATTAAATATATTGAGGTCAGTTCCACTGTTGGCTTTGAAATGCAAAATTATGCCCCCAAAGACATGACAATGCTATATTCTCTATGTGCTAAAGGGAAAACTAGGGTCCCTTCCTTACTGCTCTTCCTCTTGGTTGTGTAACTAAAGTGAACATCAACCAGAGGTATTACCGCCTCGCTTTCCACACCCCATGAAGCTTTTGAATGAAGGTGACCACATGTATTGCAGGGTGTGACTAATAGGGATCGTTCAAAGGCCTGAGAAGAAGCTGGCTGGCACATGGTCACCCTTTTAGACATACACATATATTTTGGTCATTCCTTTTAGCCTTTTTTATCAAAATAAGTCTGTGGGACATATGCCACTCTTATACTCCTTAGGTATATGATCAGTGTTGAGCGTGGATTGAACAAATGTTATCATTAATACCCAGGCACAATGATTCTAGAGGGTTCTTTTTTATTAAAGTCACAAGGAGTGGTTCTCTCTAAAGTAAAACATCACAGACACGAACACCTAGACACTTTACTGGCCAGCTCTCCTGCCTACAGGAAAACATTTTCTACTATGTAGGTTATGTTTCCTGCATTACTGGAAATGGAGTTACATAGGCTCAGGATCAAAGACAGAGTAGACAAGATATCGATGATAAGTTAGGTCTATTAGGCTGGGCCAATACCTCAGTTGGTATAGGGATCACTGTGGGAGAGAAAAGATAGGAGTTTGGATGCCCAGAAGGGAAATAAAGGCAGATAGTGCAGCACATGTCTGTAATCCCAACATTCCATGGCAAGAAGGGAGGTGGAAGCAGGAGAATATTTGGAAGCTCATTGACCAGGTTGCAAACAAGCTGGAACATGAGGAACACACACACACACACACACACACACACACACACACACACAAATGCGCCCGCGCGCGCCTGCACACACACATGCACAGGCATAAAAAGCACACACATGCATACACAGCCACATACAAGCACACACACACACATATACACACACATGCATACACAGGCAAATACAAGCAAACATACAAGCACACACACAACACACACACAAACAATTTTTTCACTTATTTTAAAGATACCCTTTTATTATATTTTGAGTCGAAGTGTTTTATAAACTTCATCTGTAATTCTAAATAATGCTATTGATTACTACAGATTAGAAGGACAAGTCAACATTAATGCTATTCTCACTTGAGGGAATTAAGTGGGAGAAGATTTATGAAGATTTTACAAGCTTATCCTTAGTAATGGGTAAATGAGAGGCCAAAATGCCTGCTTACGGTTCACAGGAATAGCAGGGGCACCGTGCAAGGTAAAAACAGACTGCGGCCTCTACCTGGCTCATTAATTCAAGTTAAGAATGGAGTCTGTGGCAGTTCACTGTGCCACAAAAACAAGTGAAAATGGAAAACAGACTTTGGGTTTGCCAAGCTGAAGAACTAGACCTGTATCCCTGTTGTCTACAACTATATGATCCTATACAGAACAGTTCATCTCTTAGCTTTAGTTTTCTTGCTCAGGCCGCTCATCATTCTCGTGGGTTTGATGTCATGAGTACGGTGTTACCACTGCTGCTGCTTCATATACAAGAGCATTATGATTACTGATTGCCTCTGTGGAGTAGGTGATAGGTAGATGTACGTTCACACTGGCTTATTCATCCCTAGAGGCCACACTCTTAATGAGTTTTGAGGTGTAGGTGAAGAAAAACTAGAGTGTAATATTTAATTAATTCTTCTTTAGGTTCTCCTGTGCCATCCTGGTGCCAAGTATTTAACTGATGTTAACGTCACTAACTATACAAAAGCCATACAATACAGTGTTGGATTCATATGGGGTTTGAGTATTGTCTTTTGAGAAGATATTTTTAGTAAAGGAATTTATTACATTGTAATGTTTTTATTTTGTGTGGGAGGGCAGGGGGAACATGGAAGCCAGGGAATCAAGTCATGTGTCTCAGTGACAGACTTCTCTATCTGCCATGTTACCAACCTTTGGTTACTAAGCTCTTTTCTTTGTATACTCTTAAGATATTTTGGAGACTTCTCAGAGAGACAACATTTAAAGCACCGCTCAAGCTTACCCCTACACTCAGGTATGATCAAGTGATGGATTTTCACAAATTTGGCAATAATAAACAGCAGACGGGGTTAAGATGATGGATTCCACTTCTTTCCTCTTTCAGGATATATTAACAAGACTCTTAGGACTGAAAGAAGTACGTAATTATAGACAGAAAAAAAAAACACCTCTGGGTTCTTGGTCTCTGATGAGACTGATAGAGAGGAGGATTACTAATGAGGAATGTGTCAGACCATGGCCAGGACAAAGCAAGGTGCCATTGTGTTAGTTGCTAACCAGCAAAATGGAATACGGGGTGTAACAACTAGTATTCCCCTAGTTATCATTAGACACTGTGGTCTTTTGTTTATAAATGAGGAAAATGGAGCCCAGTCAGGTGAACTAACCGTCCTAACTTTAGTACCAGTCTTAATAATGAGATTATTCTTAGAAGGTCAAGAATTTAGTGCTAAATGTTAACAGGTCTTAGAGGTGGAACAGTAGTTCCCATTAGATAAGAAACAGGGCAGTCTGGAAATTTACAGATTTGAAGCTAGAAAAGTCAGCAACAGTAACACTGGGTTCCATCTGACAGACTGAGGCTCACTGTGGAGAGAGGTGGGCAGGCAGAAAGATGAGGAGGAGGAGGAAGAAGAGGGAAAAAGAAGGACTTGGCATCTTTAACCACTGCTCTTCTAGGCATTTATATCAAACAAACTAAATCAGTGGTGTTCCAGAACCCCAGAGGTTGCCCGACAAAACTACGTGAGGATTTGCAGAAGCAGCAAGACTGATGCATAAAGCCTTCCACTCTGGTAAACAGAACTTTCCTCCCACGCCAAATGCTGATGAGTGTAGAAAAGTGTAGGTAAGAAAAAAATCGATGGGCAGCAGTGACTACGTCACCAACTCCTTCTCTACTCTTGAACAGCTTGCTCTGCAAAGGCTGTTTGTTGTAAAGTGAACTTCAGGGACCACGCCTTGGAAGTTCCCATCCATAAGTAGCAGATGCAGAGGAAGATTGTCAGGACTCCAATGGTAAACCCATGGCTAAGGTGCTTTGAGTGGTTCCTAGAGACAGCAGACTCTGGAATTATTTTAGCATTTCTTCAGGAAGCCAAGCCCACCAGATTAAGTAGCATTAAATTCCTGCATGTTCTTGAGGGTAATATTGCTCTTATACTCTAGATACTGACATGGACAAACAAAAATTGAGAAAAGTATGAATAAAAAAGAAAGGAAGTCCAAAGGCCCATAACAGAGGCTAAAAGACATGTTTAATTCTTACGTGTGTGTCTAAATCGACATAGATATAGATATATAGGTGAAACGGGAACAAGACCTGGTCTCTTTTGTAGTCAAATATTATACCAGACTATGGGAGATGACTGACCTTCACTCATGTGCTGGATCACATGGGTGTCTGAAAACCTACTAAACTCAATTTTACTGCCAGCTATGAATGAGCTCCACACACAGTTTTAAGAGATATTTGCAGGAATCTAGGTGGTTAGCTCGTTGTCACTGAGGTGTCTACCTGGATAATGTAGAAAATCCAGAGGATAAAGGACAAATGTGAATTTAAAAAGTGGTGGAGAAATAGTGTAATCTTTTCCACAAATTCATAGGTTGAAAAGAAAGCCGATAGAGGGGCAGAAGAGAAGGGTCAACGGTTGTGAGAACTGGCTGGTCTTCCAGAGAACCCAGGTTTGATTCTTAGCGCTTTGGACAATTATTCATGACCTTCTGTCACTCCAGTTCCAGGGGATCCAATGCCCTTTTATAATCTCACCAGATACCAAACCACACACACAGCACACACATATACATTCAGGAAAGGCACTCATATCCATTAAATAAAAATAAGTAAATCTTAAAATAAAAGGGAAAATGTGAATAGACAATTCTAGGATAAGAAAATAGCTTGAAAATTTCTGGGAGCAGAATGAATTACTCATAGTCTATCATTTATGTGATTCTCAAATCTGTGGTGTTATATCTAAGTGTTTTCTCCCTTAATTACAACCCGCAAGCCAGGTGGAGGTGGAACATGCCTTTAACCCCAGCACTCTGGAGAAAGAGGCAGGCAGATCTTTGAGTTCGAGACCAGCCTGGCCTACAAGGTGAGTTCTAGGACAACCAGGGCTACACAGAGAAACTCTGTCTCAACAAACAAAAACAAAACCAAAGCCAACCAAACAAAAACAATAAGTAAATAGTTTTAAAAAAAACCACTTTTCTTAAAATGAGCAGGAAGCTATATCCATTTTAGTTCATAATTAGTCCCTTTCTTTCTGTTTGTTTCATTTTGGTTTGGGTTTTTTTAACCTCGCTCTACTCTCGCTAGCACATATATGTGGGTAATAAGTAAGATGTCTCTATCACAGATGAGCTTTCTGAGGCAGCAAATGCAATGCAAGAATCAGGATAAGATACAGGCCAACTCTCCTTTACCTACAACGCTGAGGTCCACAGTGTTTTGAATTTTGGAAGCTCCTTTTCAGATCTTAAAAAAGTAATTGGATGAAATTACTAATTGAACATCTCTAACCTGAAATTGAAAAAAACAAAAAAAATTCTGAACCTCAGACTCTTATCTGAGTATCATGTTAGAATTCAAAGTCTGGATTTTGGACCACTTCAGAGTTCAGGTTTATGGCCACCCTTTAACACTAACGTCGATTAAATTGAAATGCTAGCTGCCAAAGTCCTACGGCTGTGGTTGCTATTGCTATTACTGTTAACGCTACGAAGCTGAGCTGACTGACAGATACCTATATTGTAATCATTCAAGAGGTCAAAACAGGGACTGGAGAGATGGCTCAGTGGTTAAGAGCACCCGACTGTTCTTCCAGAGGTCATGAGTTCAATTCCCAGAAACCACATGGTGGCTCACAACCATCTGTAAAGAGATCTGATGCCCTCTTCTGGTGTGTCTGAAGACAGCTACAGTGTACTTATATATAATAAATGAATAAATAAATCTTTAAAAAAAAAGAGGTCAAAACAGGAGGGCTGATGTTTCGGGCTAGTGTTTCCTATAACATGTGACCTTGTCTTAAAACACTGAACCAAATAAAACCCAAACCAGATAATTAAGCAAAAGCAAAGACAATTATTGATAGCGGAAATAACAAAGCTATTTTGTCAAGACGAATGTTAAGAATACAGTCAATATACTTTCCTTTAAGTGTTGGTTTGTTTGTTCTGTTAAAATATTTTGCTCATCGAAGGGGCTCGAGACCCCTTATGAGCAACAATACCAAGCAACCAGAGCTTCCAGGGACTAAGCCACTACCTAAAGACTATACATGGACTGACCCTGGACTCTGACCTCATAGGTAGCAATGAATATCCTAGTAAGAGCACCAGTGGAAGGGGAAGCCCTGGGTCCTGCTAAGACTGAACCCCCAGTGAACTAGATTGTTGGGGGGAGGGCGGCAATGGGGGGAGGATGGGGAGGGGAACATCCATAAAGAAGGAGAGGGGGAAGGATTAGGGGGATGTTTGCCCGGAAACCAGGAAAGGGAATAACACTCGAAATGTAAATAAGAAATACTCAAGTTAATAAAAAAAATATTTTGCTCAGTCACCAAAGGTGTATTGGAATTTACGATGTAGTCCAGGGCTGGCCTCCTTCCAGTCTCTTCTATGATCGATTACTATTGTGTGCTCAATGTCTGGCTAAGATCGTAGGCATTGTTAATGTTATACAAACAGATGCTACACTTGCATCATGGGGAATGTCAGTGTGGTATCTGATGCTCTCCAGGCCCCGTGCCCCATAGCATCACACAGACGCTAACTGCTGCAACGAAACTGTCACACCTGAGCTCTCAGAACACTTGTCAAGGAAAGGAAGCCATCCACCATTTCTGTTTAAAACAAAAGTATTCCAGAACTTTGGAAGAGCTTTCCTCTGGCATTCAAAACCCCATGAAGCTGCTCTTTAGCAAAGGATCTTATGAAAATGCACGGTTTAGTCCATTCAGAAGAAACAAAGAGAAAAATATGAGAGAAACAGCAACTCTTGGCAGTGCGTCCCCACCTCCCTGTATGCGGTACTTCTTAATCTCAAAATCTGTCTGACTCAGTTTACCCCCTCACGGGCACGAACTTCAATGTGCTTTAAGAATGTCTACAAGCTTCTAGGGATAGTGGCCCACACCTTTAATGCTAGCATTTGGGAGTCAGAAGCAGACAGTTCTCTACTGAGTTCCAAATCACCTAGAACTACGCAGTGAGACTCTGTCAAAGTTGTCTATAGCGTTTAATGCAATCTGCTTTCAGGCCTAATAACGTCATCAATCTCCTAAGGGTGTTTATCCCACGGATCTTGTACCAAATTGCAATGGTTCAAACTAGGCTCATTCAAACCTTAAGCTAATAATGAAAAAAAGAAGACCGTGGCCAGGTTTTGCTGCTGTATCTGAGAAATGCTTGGGGAAGTATCTCCCATCACCCATCCTTTATTCCTTCTTCCCCAGGATTGCCAAAATCAGTGAGGCACTTGATTGATCCCACGAGTTAGCTATATTTTCTATTGAGGCAAAGTTAATCCTTGTCAAAATTAATCAGGAAATTCTCTTATAATTGTCAAATATTACCCTTAACAAAAGCGCAGTAAAGCAGTAAAATTAACCAAGGCCTGTAGTAGCACTGTAACTAGAGTTTCATTATTTCCTCAAGGAACATGAAAGTCATACCTTCGACTAAGGAAGTGAGCAAGGTAACGTTGGCTGCTTTCCGTCTTCCGGCTGGCAAGTTTAAGCCAAGCCTGTCTAGTTTCTCTCTCAAGCAGCGACCACCATTCTTGGATTTTGCTCTGTCCAAAATCAAATAAAAATCAAGTTTGGTTAGACAACACTTAGAAGAAATTGTGAGACAGCTTGACCTCATGGGGGGGTATCACACTTGAAGGAAGATAAGAAGACAGAGTGTTATCAGGTCAGTTACCAGAGACATGATGGCAGGACACAGCTCCAGCTTACCTCCTCAGAATGCCTCCCAGAAGTGAAGCATTGAGGCACTCGGGTGGTGAGAGACGCCTCTTTACCTCAGCAATGGTCACCTTGTATTTGGAAGTAGAACTGAGAAGGGACAAACGACCAGGAACTGAGCAAAACAAGTCTGTGGGGTTGACCACACAGGTGCCACCTTGGGAAGGAAAAAAATGTATATGTTAGTAATAGTGAAAGAGTAAAGTTTTGTGTGAGGCAGGCACATCAAGAGATGCGTGGCAACAGTTGTGTTTACCCACCACTTATATCAAGTTACTCAGAAGATATCATTCTAAGTACTAGTTAGGATTTTGTATATCACCCAGAAAACAAATCTGTGTATACCACTGTAATTCCAGACAAAATCAGAACCTTCTAGAACATTGGTCTCCTCTGTAGTGTTACATCGAGGAGTGCATCAGGACATTAATACCCCCAAATCAAGACTTAACCTCAGAAAAGTAGTTACTATTGGTTCACAGTTACAAGTGATTGTGCACATACACCGAATAGACAGAAACTTGTGACATACGCTTTTCTTTTCTCAAAATCTTTATAAATTGTCTTCTTCCCTTACCTATCCATGAGCTAAAGTCACCAACCTTTATGTATACTTAAAAAAAAAATCACCTGCTTATCACCAAAAATGCAGGTGACAATCCCATCAAAGCTGGGCAGCATATTTCAATCTGCACCGTCAGCACAGGTAAGTGAACACAGTATAAGGTCCGGTGTTAGCTAGTGACCTGTGTTAAACATGCCTAATATGATTATAATGGCTGCTTTTTCACTGCCACTAGGATGCAGGACAACGGTAACCACACAGTGCAGTGTCATCAGAGCAGCTTTACCCCGATGGTGTTCCTGGAACTGGAGATTTCTATCTCCAAGTTTTTCAGAGCTTCTTGAACCTTACGTTCCCACAGAAACAGGATACTCCATTCCCTAACCCCAAGACCGCTCCCACTGACTCAAGGGTGAGCGTCACTGGTCATAGTTTCTTAATTAATAGCCATATTGCTAACTCGATGCCAAAATCCTCAGCCAACGCCTACCCTGCAAAGATGATTATGGGATTATGATCTTCGGATGGAAGGCTATCTTCATATCCTCCAAGACCTCTGAGGGCACGGTTTTCAGGGTTCATTGCCACATTCACATTCAAAACTGTTTTTACCCCTGTTTCATTTTCTTTTCTTCTTCTTGTTTGTTTGTCTTCTTGGTTTGCATTGGTATGGTTTTCTTTTGAGACAGGGTTTCTCTGTGTAGTCTTGGTTGTCCTAGAACTTTCTCTCTAGACCCGACTGGCCTTGATCTGCCTGCCTCTGCCTCCCAAATGCTGGGATTAAAGGTGTGCACCTCCACCTCCTGGCTCTGTCTTTTCTTAAGGGGAAAATTTTTTTTCTGGGTTTTTGCAGTATTCTGAGGAGGGAAGAAGATAATGTCAGATGCTGGGGCACTCGAGTCCCAGGTAGTTGTGAGCTGTTTGCTGTGGGTGCCAGAAAGAAATCCACATCATCTGTAAATGTTAAGCCACCTCCCCATTCCTTCACAGCTTTTCTGAGCATGCATTTTTAAATTTTCTCACTTTGGTTGCTGGTAAGCTTAAGTTGCTTGTCCAGAAACCAGACTACGAAGGAAAGGACGTGAGGGATACACAGTTAAAGAAAGAGGGGTGCTGACAATGTTGTCCAAAATCCATCTCCTGAGACTGAGATCGATATTGGATTTCTAGGAGGAAACTTATTCCAAGTGTGGGATCTTAGATCCCATCTTGGTTCCTGATCTGCAATCTATATTTCAAAGAAAGACAGATGATGCTCATACCCATTCAAGTCTGAGAAGTACTAGACTAGAATATGCCCCTATTATCTTCTACCAAGAAATACGGAGAAGCAGTTGCAGCAAGGAACCTCTCTCTGATTGTCAGTCTCAAGGGTATCCCCTGGACATGTCACGTAAAAAACTGGGAGGACACGAACTTATGTAAAAGGATCCCTACTTGGAGAAAGAATATTAAAATATTTCCATCCCTGTGATGTTTTAGAATTCTTCCTAGCTATTTTACAAATACCCCTGTTTTTCTCTTTTCCCAATATTTTTCTTTAACAGTTGCATGCACATTCATAATGAACTTTAGTCATTTTTTTGTCCCCATTACCTTCCTTCACCCTCTTTTCTCTCCCTCCTCTACTCTCTCTGTGTTACCCATTGAATCTAATATTTAATTATAGTTGCTTACATGAACATGGATAGGATGTTATTTACCCGAGTACAGGCAAAAGAGCAGTTCACGAGGTCTTGCCTGTCTCTAAGGAACTATTGTCAACTAATGGTTTCTGGGAAATGGACTATAGTCCTTTCAGTAGTGTAGACAATGAGAAGTTAGTTGCCCGTGCTCCAGTAAATAACCTAAGTTTCATTTGAAATTGCCAATAGTCAAAGGTCTTTCTCCCTTAACTAGTCTTCAAGCCCTAGTGTTTCTCTGATATAAAAGAGGGGAGGATACAATGTCAAGGAATCCTTAGCTGAGTCTTCTCTCCATTCCAACAATGCTACTTTCTGGAAACAAGCCCTGGGTTTTAACGGCTAAGAGGTCCAGAGGTCTGTCAATTGTTAAACTAAAATCCTGGTCTTAGAGTCAAAAACTGTAAACTATCTACTTTAGCAGTAAGAAACATGCAAATTTACTAATTCTTCCTCACTTTGAATTTCTACAGGGTTTCAAAAGTAATAGTAATAGCAAAAAATGTTTGATTTCACAGACTCTTAGCTAGTCCCTCATTCACTTTAATTAATTTTTATACTTTGTACTTATAGATACAAAGTGCCTCTCAAAAGAAGTGAGAATCACTTCTCAAAAGTTGAATGAACTGAAAACTTGTAAAATTAACTCAAGGTAATTTCAATAGAAATGAATGTGAATATACAATATTCATCTACAAGTCTCCTAAAAGAGGACCTCTATCTCCAGTCGCCATGAATCAGAAGCAGGCATATCTTAACATCAATCATCTCTCCTTGTACAGGAAAGAGGAATCTTTTTTCAATGCTTTAATACATATATTTTTCTATCTTTATTAAATTGGGTATTTCTTATTTACATTTCAAATGTTATTCCCTTTCCCGGTTTCCAGGCCAACATCCCCCAAACCCTAACCCTTCCCTTTTATATGGGTGTTCCCCTCCCTATCCTCCCCCCATTACTGCCCTCCCCCCAACAATCACATTCACTGGAGGTCCAGCCTTGGCAGGACCAAGGGCTTCGCTGTCCACTGGTGCCCTTACTAGGCTATTCATTGCTACCTATGCAGTTGGAGCCCAGGGTCAGTCCATGTATAGTCTTTGGGTAGTGGCTTAGTCCCTGGAAGCTCTGGTTGGGTATTGTTGCTCATATGGGGTTTCAAGCTCCTTTAGCTCTTTCAGTCCTTTCTTTGATTCCTTCAACGAGGGTGGGGTCCCATTCTCAATTCAGTGGTTTGCTACTGTTATTCGCCTATGTATTTGCCGTATTCTGGCTGTGTCTCTACATCTGGTTCCTGTCAGCCTGCACTTCTTTGCTTCATCCATCTTATCTTGTTTGGTGGCTGTATATTTATGGAACACATGTGGGGCAGGCTCTGAATGAGCGTTCCTTCAGCCTCTGTTCTAAACTTTGACTCCCTATCCCCCTCCCAAGAGTATTCTTGTTCCCTTTTTAAAGAAGGAGTGAAGCATCTGCATTTTGGTCATCCTTCTCGAGAAGAAAGAGGAATCTTAAAGAATTGGTCTTAAGTGTCTGAATATTTTTTCTCCTGCTAGGAAAGTATAGGGCCACACAATTTTAGACTTTTCCTATACTTAGTAATCTGTTAGTTACAAACCCGATTTAGAGAGAAAATATGGTTACAGATTTTGAAAAATGAGTTAAATCTAGTTTGCCTGCATTCAGAATCTACACCCTTTGGCTTGGTTGAATGCAGGCCATTCATTCCCTGCACATCCTTTGTGTAAGCTACATGGCCATCTGTAAACTCTACAGGACCTGAGTGGTTTTGCCCCTCCATCCATGTTGGGCATCTGGTTTATGCTAAAATAGGCATGTATTAGGTAAGTTACGCAGGCTGCATGTTAAGAATATGCTTTATGCGCACACACATTGCCTCAAGGATTTATTTTGTATTCAGGATTATCCATCAACTCTAGACTCTTTTATTTTTTATGTCACAGAATCTTTAAAGGGAATTTCTGTTGCTTTGATACGTGGCATCGTTGCAGCCTTGGGGAACTCTTCTTATTCTGGATAAAGATTGGGCAACTTGTAGAGTTTACATCAACTTGGGGAACCTTATATCTTTCTTCCCAGTGGGTTACTTTTCAGGAGGGCAGACAAAAAGTAAAGTCATGGTAATCAGGGTGTTGTATTTGTAAGGGAAATATCGATGTGGTGGAACCTAGCCAAGGGAACTGAGACCAACAGTGTTGAGGAGAACTCAGAGGACAATTAGAAGTGGATCTCACCAAGCCATCAACAACAGTCATTCTGTGTTCCCCATCAAGGTCATCCCTTACATATATTGGGAAATACTGATTTTTTCTGTCCAGCAATCCAGCTGGGGATGACTTTGTTGACAGAGCCAGATAGGTCATTCAGAACTCCTCAGGAGTTCTCATCCTCTCCATAGAGAAGCAACGTACACAGAGAAAAATAGTACAGAGAAGTATTTCTACAGAGGCCAGTGCTTGTAAATTTGGAGAGAACTATTTCTTATGGATCTGTAAATTCTAATTCTAATAAGTAACTACATAAGCAGTCAAGAATTATCTCAAGAAGGCTTGGGGATTTAGCTCAGTGGTAGAGCGCCTGCCTGGCAAGCGCAAGGCCCTGGGTTCGGTCCTCAGCTCCAAAAAGAATTTTCTCAAGAACACTTGTCTGGGACTTGTTTTTATAATAAACAAACAAACAAACAAATAAAAGACACGGTTCTGCTGAAGTAACAGAAAGACATTAGCCACACCCTGTAGCTATGAGCACACTTGACACAGAACAACAGGTTTAGACTGTCCTTCATACTCTGTCCTTCATACTCTGGAAGATCCCGAACTGACTGAGGAAAGCTGGAACTGCATTTCTCTTGGTTAGCCAGGGGGATCTGTCCTTCTGCCTTCAAACCATAGGTTGATGGGACAAAAACACTGGTAATGAGGAGGAACTTGACCAAATTGCATGAAGAACACTCCTTTCTTAATCTGTCTCTATTCACTCCTGTTCCCCTTCCTGCTCTGTCTGATGAGGTGTCAGCAGCCTGAATAATGGTGCCCAACCTCAACTCTGTGGTGAGCAGCTGCCACATTACAGGATCAGTGCTATATTCATTTACCCATATATTCATTTACCCATAGTTTGTACCACAACTTAATGGGAAGCTAATCGCTATACACCTCTTCTCACCCCAGACTTGTAGAGCAGAGCAAAAGAGCAATGGGTATCTCTAAGGAGTTTCCATCCTACGGCCACCACCCCTAAGAGCACACCCAGTTGTGCCAAGAGGCTCCCTGGAGCCTCTGCAGGTGCGATCCATACTTCCTAGCCTGCTTAGCTCCCTAGGCCTCAGCAGCAGCTCTCAAAGTCACAGCACCTCAGCACTGCCCCGCCCCACTCCGCCAAACGTTGGTGTTGACATAATTAGACCAAATCTTAGGAGCTGAAATAAATGTTCTGTTCGCCTTACAGCCAAACAGATGTTTACAATTCAAATGAAAGAAATACAAACGGTAGGGATTTTTTTTCCTCCCCTTCTTCATCTCCAGTGATCGCTCTTTTTTTTTTTTCCTTGACACATTAAAAATGTGTAAGCGGTTACAAGAGTTTCCCGTCCCTGTTTGTTTTGCGGTTTCATTTCCGCGAGGTACTCTTGTCCGATAGGTGGGTTAGGATCTTTTTGGACTGTTTTTTTTTCCCTCCAGCCTTTCTCCCTTTATCAGCTCTTCACCCCTGCTCCTGGGAAGCCCCTCCCCTATGGCGGCCGGTATTAATTGTATTCAAACAGCAAAAAGGTGGGGACTTAGCTCCCATCACGCAGGCCTTTGAGGGTGTGTCAGCAGCGAATTGTGCAATTCCGGAAGAAAGGTTGTGCTAGCAGTACAGGTGTAGCTACACCAAGCAGATGTAGCTTATTCCCGGAGTCAGTGCTACATTCCAGTAAAACAAAAGAAAGGGAACTGGGTACCAGATAGACCTCCAGGTGTCTCACAGTGTGTCCTGGTGTGTGCTTAGTGATTCAGGAATTAAGCATGAAGTACTTTGGGTCCTGGTGATATTCCCTGAGCAGGAAAGAATGAGGGGAATGGGGCAGGAGGAGGAGGAGGAGGAGGAGGAGGAGGAGGAGGAGGAGGAGGAGGAAGAGGAGGAGGAAGAGGAGGAGGAGGAAGAGGAGGAGGAAGAGGAGGAGGAGGAGGAAGAGGAGGAGGAGGAGGAAGAGGAGGAGAAGGAGGAGCAAAACACCTTTCCTCGTGAAACTTAACTATCCAACAAACCACCAAGCTTCTAGATTTTTTGGTTGCATGCGGTTTTTGGAAGAGATTAAATTCAAGTCTAATTAGGTATGTGCATTTTAGCATTAAGGAGGCACATGAAGTTTCCAGTGTGTCATCTGCTCTATTTTCATTCACCAGGGTTGAAGAACCAAAGAGATGAGTTTGAGCCAGTGTAACTACAAGAGATTCAGGGTAACCCACTCACTGATGGGATTCTCTGACAAAGGAAAGGAGAGTAAGCTACCTTCTCTTTTGCCCCTTCCGGAAGCTGCTAGAAGGAGTGATCCCAAAGTCCAACCAAAGTCCCAGAAGACCAGGAGAGAACTAAAAAGCCAAAGCAAGGAGCATGTCCTTTCAAGGAAGGGCCAGAAAAACAAAGTCACTCTGTCCTATCCATTATTCGTAGAAAGGGGCGGCTGAAGCTAAAGCTGCATTTTGAAAAAGAAAATTAAATCAGATAATGTTTGCACAGCAGTATAAACGCCTCAGTCTTGGCTAGCAACTCACCTCAGCCGTCTGATATACCCAAGCTCCCTTAAAACTCGCAGAGTTCAAATCATATTAATTCCCCCCAAATGTTTTGATTCAAAGTAGTTTGTATTTTGTGTAGCCAAGGGCAATTGGGAAAGTGCTCCTGACTGCAAGTGGCCGGTGGGTTCTCTCTCTGCATGGCCCAGAGGCTATAGGTATTTAAGCTTTGGAAATTAGCCTGGGGCTGCAAGGCGAGATGATCACAAAGCGAAACAAGGGCGCTGCCCCTCTACACTTTTTTCTCCCCCACCCCCACTTTTTTTTTTTTTTTTTTTAGTTTGCCGTCCCGATTTCACAAGAGATCAGGGCCAAAATGTCACTTTCCACCCATATACAGGAATTCTGAGTGTTCGCATTTTCCTCAAGTATGTGAAGGGCAGAGGCCCTTTATCCAAGTGAACCGCGTATTGTGATTCCAACCTGACTCCATTCATGATTAGCTTAGTCACAGACTTGGTCCTCATCATTATTTTATTATTAAATACTCAGAAATAAAAGGGCTTGGGTGTCTGATAAAAGGGAGGGGCCCGAGCACGCCTCAGAAGAATCGCCAAGAAAAAAAGGACTGGGCCTTTCTTTCTTTCTTTCTTTCTTTCTTTCTTTCTTTCTTTCTTTCTTTTTTTTTTAAATGATTAAAAACATAGGCGACTCCTGTAAATAGAAGCCCCGTTTCTTGGAGAGAGATGCCTTTTGAAACCCACTGTCTGAATATTCAACGAAGGCAAAGCTCCACTCTGTACGAACAACATTAATATGATCTCTGCAGAATTTGTTACTCAGAAATATTAACATATCAAAGACAACGCCCGAGGCCAAAGAAGCTATCGATACGCGTGTGCAGGGTAAAGTAAAGATTATTGGTTCTGATGGTCGGAGCGGCGGAGCTGCGGGCAAAATCGCGCACACCATTAACCGGGAGTGAGCGCGCAGGGAGCTGGGCCTCCGAGGCGGCCGCAAATATTTTATCTAGGTGGTAATTACCTCGCTGCTGCCTCCCCAGTCTGTCTACATTATCTTTTGGCTATCAGGCCTTCGTTTACAAGGGGAAGAAATGTAATTGACACTTAACAAAGTGAGTCTGAGAAATGACACTTCGTTCTTTACTACAAATTTGGGGACCAATGACTCCCCATCCCTCCACCCTTCTGCAAGCCAGGCCAGCTTCTTTCTATCCCCCTCAGGTAGCACAACTTGGCAGGTATCTTTGCTCAAGGCAGATCCTGAGGAGGAGTGCCTTGAGAAGTGAAATATATTTTTCCTAATATTGTAAATGCTGGATACCACAGGAATGTAAATATAGCCAAGAACTTAATAAAAGAGAGAAAATGAGGAAACAAAAAGACTACTTTAACAGAGGCCAGCCTGTGAGGGATAGATTGGAAAAGTAACAGATATTGTCACCATAGGAGGGATGGGAACTTAACACTTAACTGTTCTATTTCTGATGAACCTGAGAGAAGCTGAGTTAGCGATTTAAGAGTTCTCTGCGTGCAGTCATGCCAATAGACTTTTTTTTTCCTGGGTATTTTGACATGAGGGGACTTGCCAACACTGACAAAATATAAAAGTCCTTGCTATCCATTTGGAAATTGTGAACACTGATAGCTAGAGCACTCCTGTGGTCTTCCCCCATCCCCCACACTCATCTCTCTAGAGCGCAGATTGTTCCCGTCCTGTAAGACATGTAGAAATGGACAAAAATACTCAGATGCTTGGATCCGAACTACTCAGAGGTGGGTGGGTTACAGATTTTGTTGGTGCGTAACTCCGAAGTTCCAGGTCCTTTCCCTTGGGAATTGCACTTTTCTCCTACATAATCAAAGCTTGGTTCAAAATAACAGACCAAGGGAAGGATGCTAAAAGATGAAACAAATAGGTACTGAATTGTAAAAGAACAAGAAAACGTCACTTCAGGAGTTGTAATAAGGTAAGAAGTGTTTTCTTCCGTCTTTTAGACACCTCAAAGCTTAGCTCCTCTTGAATGGCCAGATGAAAGGGAGACGTTACCTTACTGTCCCTGGAAACTTTATTGACTCCACATCAACTATAGTTCCATCGCCCAGCCTGGAATTCATCCTGTCAGCTGTGCTACAATCATTTGGATGTGACAGTCAAGCATCGGGAGGGGTATTTTACCAAGTACCAACCAGAATATACAAACCGCGGCGGCGGAAAGCTCTCTCTCAGCAGCGGGCTGTTCCCTAATTAGTGGCGCTGTCCTTCAGCACCACGGTGCCTGTGCGCGCCCTGAGCGCTTGGCCTCACCTTTACTGTATTTTACTGTATTTGCTTCCCAACAGACTCCAATCAGCAAGACTTGCCAAGCCCCCCTCTCACGGTATATGCTTTATTTGTCCAAAAGTTGTGAATAGTTAAATTTAACATTTATAAACCTGTCTCTGTTTCATGTCATTTCAATATGGCTGAATACAGACAGACCTGACTGGAAAGTTTAGCAGCATCCCTTTTAAATATATATATATGAAGTGATAACTATACGCTTTGAAACCTCAAAAGTGTGAAACAACAGATTCGAATAATCCTTTTAAATTTGACATACAGTGCAGTCACATGCTTTTTGAACAGCCAAGTTCCAAAAGATAAGTGCTCTTTGTTTTCTCTCTTACTGTTAATAGTGGATACAGGGTCATGAAACCTGTGTTTCAACACAAAATATTCCATTGTTTTCAAAGCGTGCATTTCTCCCTCCCAAAAAAAAAAAAAAACAAATCATTCAACTAACTTTGAAAGAAATGGGGATGGACTAAGGGACCGTTACTTGGTACCATCAGAAGTTTAGCAGTTTGGTAACTAGAGACAACTGTGGCCCTGAAGCAGGAATTAGTTTTGGTGAATAGGCTGTCTTATTAATTCGTAGGAAGTTGGAATAACAGCTGGTCCCTCTTGCCTCATGTGCTCCTCGGGTTACTGGGCATGCTAGAAAAATAAACTTCAGAGGCTCTGGGTACAGTTAAGCAGCAAAGCCAGTAAAAATCTGTACTGCCTTGAGGCCCTGTGAATGTCATAGTTCAAAACCTTTTGTCAAAATGGAACATCTGAGATACAGTCCCCTTCAGTGCCTTACCCCCCTTTCCAACGCTATGGGTAACTCTCTGGATTCAGATGTTTTCCTCAACAGATGGGAACAAGAAAGCTTTATCCAGTACACTTAACACTAACACTACCTCCTCCTCCCCACCCTCCTTTAAAGAAAGAAATGTTCTGGACGTTTCAAAAAATAATAAGGCAGCTACGATATTGGTGACTCATTAGCCTCCTGGAAAGTCTCAGTGATACAGCCTTTCACTGGGTCCCCTAAGGCCCATAGCTAACACCATCACCCCAAACACACAGGCTGTGGCTAGCACATTAGGTCTAAAAGAAACCAGAAATCCTGTTCCAGGATGTGGTACGGGTGAAGGGAAAGAAGTGTGAAAACTTTTTTTTTAAACCCCAGTAATTTTCTCCCTAACTTTGATGCTGTCACCATTCTGTGAGGAGTAGTAGAGAGCTCTCAGCATAAGTGGGCTCACCCAGCACTCAAGTGTCAATGGAAGAAAGAAGCCTTTTAAATGTAGATATGCCTGTGTGGACCAAGAATAATTGACTAACATAATTCTTTTCTTAATCATCAGGCAAAGAATCTGATGTTTACAAGTCTCCCCAGATCTTCAAAACAAAGACACAGATTAGAGACTAATATTTGAGGCCAAGACAGTCCTACTCACCTCTTCTTATCACACCCCCTTGGCCGTTGAGGACAATCCCACACTGGGCTTCCACAGAACCCTTTAGAAAAGAAGAAAGAAATAGAAGCATTCAAATATCGTAGGCATGACCCTGTGGATGAAGTATTTTAGACTAGCCTACCCCTGACTCCTTCTCAGGAGACCATTCGAAACACCATAGAGCTGGGACAAGCTTAACAGCAAACAGAATTTTAAGGAAAACAATAATAATAAAAATAAACAGCCCCAAACCCTTCAATCTAAAAGTTCTATTCATCTGAAGGTATGCATTTCACTTCCCTCCCCAATATCACACTTTAGAAGCCTTAAGAGGTTTTCCTTTGGGCACACAGGAACGAGAAGCACTTTGAGTCTCATAGACAGCGTATACTCAGACACATGTTCATCAAGAAAATTATAGCTTAAGTGTCAAGTGTGGGACGGGAGGGTAAGAGGAAGAATTTTCACATGGTGGAATCAGAATATCTTTTGAGGATTCTGTTTACCCCCAAAGCAGGAGCAACCACACAAACCTATCCAAAATCCGCCTGGTGGAGGAAACAACTTCAGGCTCACTCCCCACAGATCCCTAGGTTCCCAAGGTGTTGAGTGATCATTTGAACTAGAAAACTGGAAAGGGTTTGCTCCCTTTTTATTAAGAAAAATAAAATTTTCTCCCTTTGTCTGTCTTTTCCCCCCGTCAGAATCAAAATGTGTTAAAAGCTCATTTTCCTTTACAAACAAACGAGGTATTGGACATGAAAGAGGCCTTGAAGGGTGTTAACCTACCCAACAGCCCGTGAAGAGTTAAGTAAATGCGGAGAGAGTCGGTGCATAATAAAAACCCACTTTACAAAACAACCTTTACAGCCCTGGCTCCCTTTTGCCTCCCCATTTTCACCATATTGAGGCAGGCCTGTAAGACCCCCCTTTTCAACCTACTCACCAGCTCTTTCTTATTTTAAATGTTCTGCCTTAAAGTGATTATCAAATCAATATGAAAAAAAAAACTTGGAGACTGAGCATAAATTAGAGCGGTGATGGGAAAAGGTGTGACAGTTTCCTTTGTTGGCCATAGCAAATCTTTTTAGGGGACTCAAAGATGGGACTGAAGCCACAGGACCGTTTGCATCTGTTAGGCAGACTTAGACCGCCCTCCAAACCGTTGGACTTTCACTTAAAATTCTGTGCAGGGAAAAGTATATTTACATTTGTTGCATTTGAAATGAGGCATATGCTGATGAATGTTTTAAAAAGGGAGAAATAAAAGGAGAGAGACAGGTTTTTTCCCCACACACTCCCTCCTCACTTCTTGTTTTAAATGTAGCCATGGCTCTTTCTTTCTCATTCTGCCAAGTACATCCAGAAGAGTAGAATAACTTTATAGATTTATAAGCTTGTCCTACTATTCATACACATCACAATCCACGCACTGGCATACACCTACAGAGAGGTCTTTATGACCATACGTGCAGACACCGAACAGCACAATCTTCCATCTAGGATTTTAAAAGTGTTTCCTTCCTCAGTAATGATTCATGTTACTCCAACAAGAATGGTACAAAGAAAAGAAATAATAAATGTATAAGAGATGGGCTGAAATAAAGATTTATAACAGATATTTCGAGTGTAAAAGGTAAAGAAAACCAAGCTCTCCAAGGAAGCAGACTAATTTTCCTCTCTCTGACGCACTGTTAAGATGCTTATTTTCCTAGAAGAAACAAATCTTGGCCTCATCACTTAACAAACTTTCCCCCCTCATAAGTAAAACATGTTGTTTGGTCAGATGACATTGCATAAATGACCAGTTGAATGGCACTAAGTCGAAAATTGGATAAACTACGGTGTCCTTTTGCACAGGATTCTGCCTTTGTCTGGTGCTTGCAAATGTTCTAATCCTCTCTTTTGAAAAATGCCCAGCTTTGTGCCTAGCACAGAAAAAAAATTTGTACAGATACAAAAAAATCAGCAACAGACGTGGCTATTAAAAGGAGTAAATAGGTTTTAGTTGAACTAAGCATTGAATGGCAGATTTTTTCCCCTTCTGAGACATAAGGGGATCCTGGGGAAAATGTTAAAAAATGCCCTAAGCGTATAAAATTATTTTGTGAATATCACTGTATAAGGTCAAAGTTTTAGGAGCGAAATCTTTTTTCGTGTGCATGAATCTTGTAGTTCTGGCTCCTTGTTGGAATTGTTAGGGCTTCCACTTTAATTTAAAATTAATCTCTTGCTCAGGGGTAGAGGAAGAGGGAAGATATTCCGTGCGCAACAAGAGATCTCTTCAGTCTCCAAGTTGTGCTCCTGGAATATCTTCCCAATCTTCAGGAGAATGTGGTAGCAGATTTTGTGCAGACAGAAAAAAGAAGGACTTGCCCTGGGCAGAGATGTGCCTTCCACTAAAAGAAAGTTCCAGTTTGACTTCTGGGTTCTTACTCTAGATCTCAGAGTTTTCTTATTTGATGTGTGTCTAAGACAATGGGATCACTTAATTAAAATTTCTGTTGTTGGAAATGAATGTGGAAACCGGGTAAGAAAGTAGGAGAGTTGATTAAGTGGTGGACTCTGCGGTGTCTTAATTAGTTTACACCCTCTCTCCTTCCTCTCCTTCCTTTCTTCTTATCCTCCTGTCTTTCTTTTTCTCCTTCCTGCTTTTTCTCTCTTTGTCTCCCTTCTTTTGTTTACTCATTTTTGACAGCATAATGAGTTGCATCTTACGTAAGATTGTAAGATTGTAAGATAGAGAAAGACTAAAGCATTCTGTGGGGCTACAAGCTTGTGTATACTCAGGAACAGAGAAGCACAACTATACCTTGGCGAAGGGTATTGTGCAGATTATTTTATTGGGGCTTTTTTGAAGCTGTCATTGGTGGTTCCTTTCTTGACATAGCAATCTGATATGTTTGTGAAACTTTGGCTCAGGCTTGTGATTCCAACAATTTTCTGAGAACAAACAACTTCCCTCCCCTGAACTCACCCCGAGAGACTCCCCTAAAGGTTCTGTCTAGGCCAAAGCTGGAGACCCTGCAAATTATGGAAATTGAGGATACAATTGATTGGTCGTCAGCTTTTAGGAATCTTATTCTGGGACCTCTAGATTCAAACACAGCTCCACTGATCTCACACACCTATCCTCCCAGTGTCAGAAATGTAGATTCACAAAAGACTTCTGATGACTGGCTCCAGGAAAGGACCTCAGCTATTGATCCAATGAGAGGAACCAAGTGGGCACAGTCCTCCTGTAATTTCATGACTTTCACTAAGTCGTGTGTGTGTGTGTGTGTGTGTGTGTGTGTGTGTGTGTGTGTGTTCGCGCGCGCACGTGCCTGTGTGTGTGTGTGTGTGTGTGTGTGAGAGAGAGAGAGAGAGAGAGAGAGAGAGAGAGAGAGAGAGAGAGAGAGAGAGAGAGAGAGAGACTTAGAGCTAGAGCATTAACAGAGAGCGGGAGGGGGAGGGCAAGGGGAGGGCGCAGACAAATCCGCTGCACGCTTATTTACCTGCAAGTCGTCGGCTCCCGCGGCGGCCAGCCCCAGGCTGGGCCCTGGCAGGAGTCTTTGATCTGGGTGCATTCCATACTGAGAGCCATGGCTCATGAGGGACAGGTCGTGGCGGCGGTAGGCATCGAGGCAGCCCAGCTCCCGCCTCTGCTCGTCCAGGCAGGAGGACTTGAGAGCCCGCGCATTGTGCAGGTTAATAAAGTCGGTGGGCTCCCCGTGGTGAATCTGCTGGTAGTACTGTTGTGAGTGGTGGAGCGAGTTCAGAGAGTAGGCGTCGGGGGTGACCGCCGGGTGGCTGTGCTGGAACTCGTAATGGAAGGACTGGTGGTGGAGCGGGGTGTACTGGTGGTTAGTGGAGAAGTAGGGGGACGCAAACTCGGTGCCGGTGGTAGAGTAAGTTAAAGGAGAGGAGGAGGAATAGGCAACCGTGGAATTGGCTACGGACTCCAGACAGCCAAGCTGCATCAAACGGTAGCTGTTTGATCCGTCGTGACGTATCTGGAAGGAAGAGGGGGAAAGGGGAGAGCAGAAAAACTTGAGGTTTGTCATTTTGCAACCAAGGCGCCACTCTCCCAGAGTCAGGAGCTTTCCCTGGCTTTCCCTAGGAGAAGGAGAGAGCGTGCGCTGGGCTCCGGAGAGCAGCCGGACTCAGAGAGTGCCTTCACCAAGCAGACTTCGCTAACAGTTGAACTGGGGGTGGGCGGCCCCGTCTTCACAGTGGAGAGAGCGGGGTGGGGTGGGGGCAATCCCCCACCCTATATAGGTGCGGGAGACATTACACATGCACACACAGTTTCACAGACAGACAGAGAGACAGGAGAGACAGACTCACACACACTCACACACACACACACCCTTCAATTCCCAACTTGTGCCTGGAGCTAGGCTTCAGAGTCAGGTTTGCAGGTGACTGGGGGTTTCGGGGAGCCGGGGAGTCCACACAGAGAATTCTAGGCTGCATCTCGCTGCTCCAGCCAGACCCTAGCACCGAAATGCCTCCTGGCCATGCAGAGGTGTTCAGCCTGGGCTGCTCAAAAAAGATCATCCCACATATATAAATGTATATATACATATACATTGAAAATCCCAGTCCGTGCAAATTGTTAAACTTGCTCGCCTCCGTAGCCACTTGTGTACCATTCCTCGAATAAATCCCTTCCGAAAGGGCTGCGTTGCATTCTTCTCCATCCCCTCCTCGTCCACCTACCGCCCCCCATCAGTCCCCTTTCTTTGCTTTTTGGAGAATCCTTTCTGTGTCTCTAGCTTTCTCCTCTTCCCCACTTATTGTTAGGATTATGTTTCTCCCTCATTACGGCAAATAGTGCTTAACGTGGAGGAGAGTTGCCCTCCCTGGCGACAGATGTCATAACGAACTTTCTCCCGTTCCCTTCCGTAACTTCTCCGGAAAGCCAGATTATAATTAAACGTAACGGTCCAATATAGATTAGAGGCAGGGGAAGCTGCCACCACCGCCGCCACCACCGCCGCCGCCACACACTCACACACTCACACACACTCACACACGCGCGCGCGCTCACAAAAAAAAAAAAGTAATAATACCTCGGCATCGTGGACTAGTCCGGGAAAGGTAGTTGACATGTTGGGTTTCTCCAAAAGCTTACGATGCAATTTCCCCCTCCAAAAAAAGAATCAGGAAAAAAATCCAAAACTTCTTGTATTTTCCAATTTTTTTTAAAGGAAGAAAAAAATGTTCCGTAGATAGAGATCTAAACTGTAATGGTTTTGCCCGGATCAGATAGCTCCTTGCCTCGTACCCACTTAAAAACCTGTAGGAACAAAATTTTCCCTCTGCACAAAAGCAGCTCCCTGGAACAGATTTTGTACTTGCTGAGAATTTCTTTGGCTGATGTCGTAGGTCCCTTGGTAATATAGAAGTTTTGAAAATTAAGCATCAGCACTGAGAACGGGAGGACAATAGGCAGAAGAGATTTATCCCATGAGACAAGGAATAAATATTGTATCTTCGCCTAATAAGGAACTGGGGGTTCTTTCAACATTTTTATCCATTTTCCACAACCTTTATCATGCTTTTCTATACCGACTGAGGTGGGGACGCTTCTCTGCAGAGAGCATTTACACATTTTTATTGTGAAGATTGAAATCTACCCCCAATACATGCAGGTTACAGACAGAAATATATATTAATTAAACCTTTCTTTTACATGACTGAGGATTTGCTCCTATTGGTTCCACTCCCTGGATGCTGAAAGCTGATTTTTTTTTTTTCCAACAGGCATTGGAATCAGCCTTGCCTAGTTGGGATGTCTGCCTTCTTCCAAATGAAAACAATACCCTTTTCCCCCTCGTATTTACGTTGAATTTCTGTTCTTCCTCCTTGAAAGGCAACACCAGGTGGTGGCTAACATTTTTTAAACAGTTTTTAAGACAAATACACATGACGGACAGTCTTAAGTTTCTGTTGCAAAGAAGTGGGGCACCTGGAAAAATGAAAGAGAATAAAGCTACGGGAAGATACTACACACTTAAGTAAATGTCTTTCACTCCCCAACCCAACATATTTTCCCCCTTTCGTGTTTTTTCCCTTTCTTGTAAACAGTGGGTTTTTTGTTTGTTTTGTTTTGTTTTTGTTTGTTTGCCTCTCTCTCTCTCTCTCTCTCTCTCTCTCTCTCTCTCTCTCTCTCTCTCTCAGAAGGTGGAGATGGACCATTCAATATACTTTAACAGATATACTTTAACACCATTACTCCTAAGTAGCCCCTAAATACATTATGATTTACAAAGGGGGTGCTGGAAAGGGACAGCAACACACACACACACACACACACACACACACACACACACACACACACCCCTATTACCATTTCTTGATAGGTTTCTAACTTTCAAACAGTTTTAGAGTTATACTTCATCCAAAAATTAGGCTGATCTACTGAGTTATCCAATGTTTTGAAGGGGTGTGTGTGTGTGTGTGTGTGTGTGTGTGTGTGTGTGTGTGTGTGTGTGTGTGCATACACTCGATGGCAACAAGCTCAAAACATAGAGGCTCTGCAAGGTTTTATCAACAAACTTGCCTGTGCAAGGGGGAAAAAAAATCCAAAACCTGGCGGGCTGGCTCGCCCCACTGGCTCATCTCAGAGATAGACAGGGTAATTCAGTCTTAATTGCTATTTCATTTGGTTCGCTTTTAAGTGTTTAAGCTGAGAAGGTGTCTTAATAACAAGCCGCAGGCAAACAGACATGTAGCTTTTTTTTTTTGGTTGGGGGTTTGGGAGGGTTTATTAGGGCATGCACATGCAGGGTAGCTGGGGCTGTCACTCAGAGCTTTTGGCTCTATACAAATGGACAAGGACACATGACAAGAATTAAAATGCATTGTCTGCAATAGAGATCCGAGATGCCTCGCTTCCACACAGGATCAGCAGCCAATATTTGCTCCCCATGTCAAGATGGACTTATCCCCACTCCCCACCCTAAAATTCCACATCCTAGTCTATAGAAGGCTTTTCAGGCAAGGCCAGTGAGGATGAGAATGAAGAATATAGGACTTGGTCTTTAAGTAGGAGAGAAAGAGGAACACTGTTGGTACTTAGAGCCTGTGTCCCCAAACACTTGCATTAGAGTCTTTGTTTGCTAGTTCTGAGCCCAGTTCTCATAGCTTATCCACAGTGGACACAGATAATATGATCATACACAGTTGTCCATAGCGGCTGGAGACTGTTCCTATGACCTCACCTCAGATTTCTTGCCCCCGAGAAAGTTCAGCTTCATCCCCACTAAAAGAGTATGGAGGAGGACCTCCTACATACCTTGTGAATGATAAGACACGTTTGTTAATTTCCTAAGGAGTCTGCATTCAAATAAGAAAGGGTAGTACCTTCTCAGACAAGTCAAACCCATTTGTCCTCAACACTCCCAACTGCCAAGAATGTCTGTCGTCACTTAAGGTGAAGGGCCTTTTACTTTTAGCTTATGTCCAAGGAGAGGATGCACAACCTTCTCTTCTAGGACAACCAGGGGGCTCAGGAAAGCATGACTGCCTTAGCTTGCTGTGGAGCAACATTGATCAACTCCCAGAAACGGCGATCGGACAGCACCTCTCTTCAAAATGAGTCTCATGATGCTCTTGATAATGAAGTTTACAGCCTATCACGGGGTACCTTCTAGCTGCTTCTCCTGTCTGAATCCTTCGTGACGTTTCTGAATTGCTGGCAGTTGTAACTCTCTGTTGCTTTCCCAAGCAATACCTACACCACTTCCCTGAGTGGGTTTTAAGTAACCCAACAAAAGATATGCAGGGTTTCTTTATGTTAAGCTGCTGAACACTCTTGGACTTAGGAGGAAACTGAAGGTCATAGAGTGAGAGAGATATTTAAATACACCCAAGGGAGATGCAACAGGGAGGAGAACATCTAGACTTTTTTTTTTTATAGATCTATTTTGGCTCTGTTGGAGCTTGTTCATCTTCCCCCCCAAGTTCGCATTTCTTCTTCCATCAGCGTCATAGACGAATGGAACTTCAGTTGGTCAACTGTTTCCTCCCACCTACATCAACTTTAAATACAAAAGAGCGTTTTACTCTGAAAGCATAGTTGGAGAAATCATCTGTGCCATATGCACTAACTGGTCAGTATTCCCTCCCATCTGCTCTGGGGTTGCTCAGTGTGCCTCTTTTATAATTAAATTCATCGGGGCAGGTGTGCAGCCACTGGATTTGTTTCTGGCAGACATCTCCCCCCTCCCATTCTCCTCTCATCCAATTAATAGTCTTGAGCAATTAATAAGTGACATCTTGCTTGACCCAGAGACTGGGCTTTTCAGCAAAGTTAATTCCTCTTTTTTTTTTTTTCTTTTCTGGTTTTGCTCCTTTCTTGGAGAGTGATTGGCTACACATTCTCCAGGGGGTGTTATAATTGAATTAGCTGGCCACAGCATGTTGGATTCATGGTGACAGGCTGCCTGGGGCCCCTTCTAAAGGGAAACTGGTGGTGTTCATCCTGGTCTCAGCTAGAGGCCAGTTGCATACCTACTCAAAATAGTACACAAGAACATGAGACAATCTTGCCAGTTGACACCTCCTGAGAAGGAGAGATCTCTGTTAGCAGCCATGCTTTTCTTCCCCTGTCTGCTTCTCCTGTCCTGTCTCACGGAAGGGATTACCCAACAAAATCTTCTCTCTCTCTCTCTCTCTCTCTCTCTCTCTCTCTCTCTCTCTCTCTCTCTCTCTGTGTGTGTGTGTGTGTGTGTGTGTGTGTGTGTGTGTGTGTGTGTGTGTGTGTAAAAACCTTGGTTAGGAGTCAGAGTTGGAAGAATAGTTGAGGAAATTGAAGTTCCTTTTCCTGAGACTCTAGGAGATTACAATGCATTTTGTTTCAGTTTGGATCCATTCTAAAGCATTTTCATTGCAAGGATGTGTACCTCCTGTAAGTTTGAGGTTAGCAAGCAATTAGCAGTCCCATACCTCAGCTCCTATCCCTAATTTTAAAAAGTTTTTTAAGCTTTCTTTTTCTTCATCCTGCTCCCCCACCCCTTTCCCTACTTGGGGCTTTCTTAGCAATTTGTTTGGGTCATATTAAATAGAGTGATGATTGCAATTATTTAGTATGATTTATCCTGTGTGTGTGTGTGTATGTGTGTGTGTGTGTGTGTGTGTGTGTGTGTGTGTGTGTGTGTGTGTGCTGGAATCAAAGTCAGGCTTTAAACTAAGTATATTGTCTACTACAGAGCCACAGTACTAACTTCTATTTGGGCAATTTCTACCACCCTCTCACACTCAGATACATTTACCAAAAGGATCTATATCTTCTTTTCTAGTCTGTCCCTTTCTATCTGCATTTGCCAGCACTGCTTCCCCCTCTTTCTTCATTCCTTTCTCTCTTCCTTCTCCTTCTCCTTCTCCTTCTCCTTCTCCTTCTCCTTCTTCTTCTTCTTCTTCTTTCTTCTTCTTCTTCTCCTTCTCCTTCTCCTTCTTCTCCTCCTCCTCCTTCCTCTTCCCCTTCCTCTTCCCCTCTTCTTCTTCTTCTTCTTCTTCTTCTTCTTCTTCTTCTTCTTCTTCTTCTTCTTCCCCTTCTTCTTCTTCTTCTTCTTCTTCTTCTTCTTCTTCTTCTTCTTCTTCTTCTTCTTCTTCTTCTTCTTCTTCTTCTTCTTCTTCTTCTTCTTCTTCTGGAGGAAAGTAGAGGGAAGATTGATCCATTAATGTTATGCCTTAAGCAAGTATCCGTGTGCATTGTCTAAGAATGGAATTCAGTGTAATCTACTGCACTGGTGCATGTAGCCTCACAACCCAGGCATGCATGTGCACAATCAGAGACATTTTCCATTGTCACAGAGCCCCTGGCTTCTACATTCTTCTTGGTGAGAACAACAAGAGAACAATGTACCCCCCAAAGGTAGACAGGATGCTTGGCACACAGAGCAGCAGAGTGCTCAGTGGTTGAAATGTCTATCCCACAGCTACTAGCAAGAAGTACTTGTTTGAAATCTGTGGGCCCTCCTATTGCTTTTCACCTCTGTGATGCCTTGAGATGAACATAAAAATGGTCAATGTTAGAGCAAAGAACAGTTGAAAGACCTCAATGCCCTATCTTGCTCTGACTTCATTTCCCCATAGGAACTCCTCTTCGATGATTCCAAGTCCTTTGAGGAATTCATCCTGAGTAGGTTTATAACCAGAGCTCTGGAGTTTGAAGAGCTTCTTCTTAGTACTCCTGCTCAGGGACCCTAACTTTCAATTACTCAAGATTTTTGGGTTCTTTCTTGGTCCAGGGTCTTACAATGGTGCTTTTCTTCTCTACTTCCCTCACTGCAGCTACAGTGAGCCAGTGAACAGACTATTCCTTCAAGGGGTGAACAGACAAATACAGTGGACTTCCCATCCAGTGTCTGAAATCTCTGCTGGATCCCCCTTTTCTCCACTGGAAAGTTGGAAAGAAAAGTGCTTCAGACAGTTCAAAAGATGTTTTAAAATGACATGGACTCCATCTCTTAACTCATTTAAATACACCCCCATCTCTTGTCCCATTACATGAACTCCCTATCTTTTTGGGTCCCTTCACTCTATCCGGCCCCTTTCTAGTGAGTTACATGCTTCTCTTCTTCCTCTTCTTCCTCTCCTCCCTCTTCTTCCTCTCCTCCCTCTTCTTCCTCTCCTCCTCCTCCTCCTCTCCTCCCTCTTCTTCCTCTCCTCCTCCTCCTCCTCCCCCTCTTCCTTCTCCTCCTCCTCCTCCTCTTCCTCCTCCTCCTCCTCCTCTACCACCACCTCCTCCTCCTCCTCCTCTTCTTCTTCCCCCTCCTTCTCCTCTCCTCCTCATTTTTTTTTTTGGGGGGGAAGTGTGCAGCTACTTTTTCTCTCCCTGTACCTCACCACTTCACCTTCAGCAAACCAATGGCCACTTTACATAAAAATGTTTCCCAATTGCAGAGGAGAAAAGGCAGGGCATTTTTTTTTTTAAAGATGACTTTACAAAACGTAGGGGAAATTGATGTTCCTGTCAGACTCTCGAGTCATTTCGGTTTAAGGGCTGTCACTGATTTTTAAAATTTCCCTTTCCTTCTGTTTTCTCCCTCCTCTATCCTGACCCTCCCCTCTGCCCCCTCCCTCCGCGAGCTGTTTGTCAAAAGCCTAACACGGGTCTGTATTCTGCTTCAGCCTTACAGCCGACAGGCAACACGGATTCCATAATCGCACAGAGAAAATGCATTTGCAAAGCAATTAAAAAGCCTTGCGAACGTATTAGTCGAAAATTAAATAAGAAGACTCTTCGTCTGAAGTCTTCTCTTTGATAACAGTGAAACTAGGAGCCCAGGCTCTTGTCTGAGCGACTTCTTGTTCCTTTCAAACAGCTGTCTAGCCAAGGCTGGAGCTCAGACGCAGCCAAACTCGGTAACCCTCTTAGTGTCTCTCCGGAGCTGTCTGGCCTGCCCATCTTGTCCGGAGTGCGCACCCGCAGGCAGCAGGGCGCGGTCCCCTAGGGCGCGATGCCCCGCAGGCCTCCCGGCTGGCTGCCCTCATTTAGGCTGGAAGCCAGTTCTCTCGCTCAATGCCTTTTTTTTTTTTTTTCTCCAGGAGAAATTTACTCCTTTGGGCCAAGAAATGCCTTCGTTCCAAAAGAGCTTGCCCTTTATCTACTCCATTCGCTTCCGAGGTTTAGAAAGTCCGTCTGACAGTCTCATGGTTGATTAAATCACCACTGTTTATCAAGCGCTTGAAAAAGTTTTATGCTCACCTGAAAAGAAAAATGTATTGGCTCATTTGATACCAAGGACAAGTCCCCGCCTGGGTACGGGGGTGGGGGTGGGGGTGGGGTGGGGTACAGAAGTTGCTGTAATTTTTTTTTAATCACCTTTGTATAGACGAAAGGATAACACAAACTGACAGTATTGCTAAATTTTATTGAGAGCATATCACGTGGCAAGCCAAGTTACCATTTTAAAAACATTATATTGTTTTATCTTTACAATAAACATGGGTGGGGGTCAGAAGAACTAGAGGTTGATAAAGAAACGGGACTCCACTTTCCACCCCTCCTTAACCCTTCAGCTAGGCAAGCTCACAAGAGTGAGAGCTAAGATTTGCAAAATCACCCAAACTAGCAAAATCACCCAGGCTACACAGGACTTTGACCTTAAAGATTGTGACTTTATCTCCAGAGACTGACCCACTCCCTGTAATAAACTTTTCCAAAATTGAAATTTTTTTTCTTGTTTTTCTTCTCCATCCTTTTCCAAATATTTATAAGAAAACTCCCAAGTGCTGTTTGTGGTTTCTTTGCAGCGAAGGACAAGCCACTGCGAAGACTTCCGCTGGAAGACCTGTGAATTGTGACGAAAACTCAGCCCTCAGCTTCCCAATTGGTTCTTACGTTTTGCTTTTGGGATTTCCAATGTGGTCCCTCGCCACAGTTAGTTCACTACCAGCCAGAGGCTCCAGCAGGTCGTTCAGGTTTTCCCAGGTTACTTTAGGGACCCGGGGAGAGCCAGGCACCAGGTAATCCGCAGCATCTGGGAGTCCCCTGGTACCTGTTTTCCAGCCAAGGGAGGATGAAGCTTTGGAACCCCACAGTGGCCTCTGGGAGCACCTAGAAACTGGGGTTTCAAGTAGAAAGACTGCAGTAGGAGAGCTCCTGGACCCATGGAGGCCAGAATCCAGTTGCCAAGATTGATTCTTTGTGGAATGGCTTATTTTCTTTACAAAATAGAAGGAAACAAAACAACTAACAAAATCCTAAAAGCTAAAGTAACTCTCTTCCAGTTGTTAAAAAACTTAAGGTGACTATTCTTAGTGGTAGAAGCAGGGCCCAACGGTGGGAAGTTGAGGTCCTATCTTCAATACCAGTGTGTGGGAGAAAGCATACGTGCTTGTGTGTGTGTGTGTCTGTGTGTGTGTGTGTGTGTGTGCGCGCGCGCGCGTGTGCGCGCGCACATGCTTGCGCTTCTTTGTGCCTGTTACTGTGCCAGTATGTGTCTGTGTGTATACCTGTTTGTGTGTGTGTGTCTATCTGTGTTTGTGTGTGTGTGCTTGCTTATGTGCTTCTTTATGTGTGTGCCTGTGTATGTCTGTGTGTGCCTCTGCGTGCATCTGTGTGTATACCTGTGTGTGTCTGTGCCTTTGTGTGTTGCCTGCATGTGTGCATTAGTGTGCCTGTATGTGTGCTTGTGTGTATGTCTGTGTTTGTCCGTATGTGTGCCTCTGTGAGTGTGCCTGTGTTTATGCTTGTGTGTCTGTGTGTATCTCTGTGTGAATGTGTGCTTGTAGGAGTGCAGGGGGTGGCATTAGATCAGTGTAGATGATGATTTAGGACTTGGGTTAAAGTTGATTGTTACCATAGTAGGAATGGTATCAATGAAGCTGCTGAAGAAGATATCCTAGTAGCAGGAACTTTGCATTGCTACTCCTTTCAGACAAATGACATGGAAAAAAAAAATTCAGGTACAAGGTTACATGGGTCCACTCTAACTTTGGAGTTAGGATTCTGCTGTCTGCATTCATTCAGACGTAAGCAGGATCTGTAGAAGGGAGAGTTCAGTCATCCCTAATTTCCTCCATGCTTTCTCTTTTGTGACAATTTATTTTCTCTTTCTTTAGCATCTTGCTCAGAATATTTTTAAATTCCCTCTCCTGTTTCCCTCTTCACTTCCCCATTCCTCTCTCCCTCCAACTTCCTCTTCTTTCCTGTTACCTCCATCGTCAGTTCTTACCCTGCAGCAAGGCACCTAGGATTCCCTTCTGCTTTTGGTATCCCTCTGCTAATCTCTGAAGATTTCCATTTCACTTCTTCTGCCTCGGTGGTGTCCTGGGCACTGTTCCAGAGACAATGATGTGTGTGTGTGTGTGTGTGTGTGTGTGTGTGTGTGTGTGTGTGTGAAGAGGCACTTCTCTGGTTTCAGGACTTCATGCTGTGGTCATCCTATTTCATACATAGATCCTTCCCTACCTTGCAACAACCCCCCTGGGGTCTAGCTACAGATCGTGAGTCCTTGCCTTTTCTCCCTTCTAGTAGCCTTGGGGAGCTCTGAGGCAGTCACAGCCTCCAGTTACTTCTTTTTCCTTGAAGAGCTTTGTCTGCATCTTCTGTCAATTACTCCAGTAGCCTCTCAGAGGCCCCGTTTATTTTTCCATTGACCTTTCCTTCCTTATGTACTGGAACAATGCCTTATTATTTTATTTATCTTAATCTCTTGTGCAATCTTCCTTTTATACTCCAACTTGACTGTGTTAGTGTCTGCCTTTACCCGCGCTTGACTTCATTATGTAATCTTGCCGGATCTCTGCGCTCTGTGCACGTTGTTTAGACCTCACGTCTGTCTTTTATTTACCCTTCAATAGTTTCTGTTTTGAAACTCCTGGCCCATCCATGTTTACCTTATTTCTTTGTTTCTTGCTATCTTTTTTTCCCCCTGACTTTTGTACTCAGGGATACATATGGTCCAGAAATCTGCAAAGATTCTGCTTTCTTACATATCTTGTCCAGTAGGACATTGCATTTAAAAGCATTTTTCCTGCTCTGGCAGGCTGTATTTCATTATGTCCCTTTCTCTGAAGTCAGTTCTGGTAGTCTCTGTTATAATTAAGCAGTCTGGGAGATTAATTCCTCTCTCTTGATTTCTGTCAGGTCAGGTGAAAGAAGGTGTCATCCATGGGCTTCGTGATTCTAGATACATTGTTTTTGCCTGATAGCTAGGCTGTATTAAGTGGAGATGGGGGCAGCATTCTGTAGGGAACACTTCCTCCCCCCTCCTTTTGTAAAGTGTTTTAAATTATTTGGGAGGTGGAAGTTGGGATATAGCATGGTGACATGGGCAAGGGCCTGCTCGAGATCCCAGTCCATACATTTACTCATAGGTTTTGTTTCTGTAACTCATCTTCATTCATAGAGATGAAGTCAATCAGGTTGACCTCATTGGGTTGGGTCACTTTTTGGTCATAATTCACCTTTGGCAACACTCAGTTGTGATCTGCTTGCCTTTAGATATTTCCATGTCAGAGGATTTTGTACAAGAGTCTAAACTCAGATTGGTCAGGATGTCTTTTCTGAACACCTTTCTACATTCTTACATTATATATGGCTTGAAGGGACCAAAGGAGCTCTTCCACATGCCTTGTCTGTTAATGTTCTCATACAGTGATTGGAATTACAAACCCAGAGACAGTCGATTGTTACTCTTCCCACTGTGCCATCCTCTCTGAATGTGGTTTTTCTTTTTACTCTTAATCACCCATGCATTTTTCTCTCCTTGTTTTCAGATATAGAGTCATTCCTAAGAAATTACTGGAGGAGAAAAGTAGAGGACACTATAATCTAGAGATTACTGAAATATTGGCACTCAGCACATCCCAGACACCTGGCTCCATGCAAGGTCCACTTTAAAAAGCTCAGCAAATGGAAAGTTCAGGCTGGTACTTTTTTACCTTCACAAAAAAAAAAGAAATCACCTCTAGAGACCTGAGAAATTAGAAACTAAATATATCTTTGGAACTTTTCTCTAGTGCAAGATACTGGCATAGACTGTGATGAATTAAATATGCACAATATATTAGAAATACCTCTAATGAATGCTGACATTCTGATAAATAATACAGTGTAAGATCCTTTGTATGACTGAGCACTATCTACTTCACATATATTCATATGCAAACAGTTAGAAAGAACAGACTCTTTCCCTAGTTAAATAGGTGGAAAGAATCTTTCTGGATGTGTTGCAATCTGAATGCTAAGAATTCTATGGTGACAAAGTTAAGCAAATATAAGTGTGTTGCCCTGAATCTTGCAAATGCAGCTTAGAGGAGAAAGGTCCCCTATTGATTATTGGACTTTTGTGGAATCAGCAGGGGAGCCAAGGTGAAATGTTCAAAATACATCACTGCCATGCACTTCTAGATGACAAGTTCAAGTGAAATTTAGATACCGTTGAAAACAAATTTTAAAACATTGTGATGTAGAAATTATTTATCTTGGGATATAGTCATTGATTTTAAGACACAAAAAGCAATGGCCTAAATTATTCAGTCTGTGAAATGAGGATTTCAAATATTTTACTCCATTTTTCCATGATTTTCAAAAGTTGGAGAAGGAAAAGATTACTTAAAAGACTTTTTTTTCCCCCTGAGGACATTGCATCCACTTACAGATCTACAGATAAGACAGTCTATTGTCTTATTCTGATATCAGCACAGAAAAATGATTTTATTCCTCCAACTGTGGAATCATGGTGGTTTGAATAGAAATGACCTCTTCATCCTGTAGACTCATATGTTTGAATGCTTGGCCCATAGGGAGTAGCACTATTAGGAGGTGGAGCCTTGTTGGACTAGGTGTGGCCTGATGGGAGGAAGTGTGTCACTGTGGGGGTGGGCTTTGAGGTCTCATATGCTCAAGCTACTCTCAGTTTGACTCACTGTTGCTTCTGCTGCCTTAGGATCCAGATGTAGCACTCTCACTTTCTTCCCCACCATCTGCAAGCCACAATGCTTCCCACAATGATGACAATGGATCAAATCTCTGAACTGTAAGCTAGTCCTAGTTAAATGTTTTCCTTTATAAGAGTTGTGGTGGTCATGGTACCTTGTCATAATAGAAACCCAAACTAAGTGAGGAATATTTAACATAGAGGTAGAGGCTGTTAGGTTGGGACGATGCAACCTGATGACTTTGAGCAACAGTTAAGTGTCCTAAAACCCCCTCCCCCCATCTTTTCTTAGATAGGTGTGATATAATCTAAGTTCTTAGAATGTGGAAGCAGGAGGATCAGGAATTTAAGGCTAGCCAGAGTTACAAAAGATAATGTCTCATGAAAACACAACAACAACAACAACCAACAATATTCTTTTCATTTATTTATTTATTTTACTTAAAAAATTACACATGCACACATGCATACACACAGCATAGTGTTTTGCATGCATGCATGTCTGTGCTTCATGTGCATGCCTGGTGCATGTAAAGGCCAGATGAGAGTGTCAGATGCTCCAGGACTGGCATTACTGTGAGTTTCCATGTGATTGTTGGGAACTGAACGCAGGAAGAGCAGCTGATCTTCTTAACTGCTGAACCATCTCTCACGCCTCTATTTTTACTTTAATCTCTCTCTCTTTCTTAACCTCTTCACTACATAGTACACACTATGGTAGAATATAGCAGCAATAAGAGCACAATTCTTCTCTCAATATCCCTCTCTGTCTGTCTGTCTGTCTGTCTGTCTGTCTGTCTGTCTATGAGGTAGGCATATGCCCAGCTAAGGACCTGTATGCAGGGATTTTTCTTTTCTACCTCCTATCCTGTAGTAGAAGTTCTGAGGTTACAGACATGAACTACCATGTCAAAACGTTCTCACACTTGTGTGTCAAGTGTGTACACACTGAGCCAACTCCACAGCCCACAAACATCTTTTCTGAAGAAGTAATTCATTGACTAGACATGAGAAATGGATCAACCTAATGAAGAACATAGGGCTGTTTTAAACCTAATGCCAGCCTTTTCTTTTTCTTTTTCTTTTTTCCTGAAGGCAGTATACTATGGAGGAAGAAGATATAAAATAGAAACTGAAGATACTCAGAGCTTGTTCACTGGTATTTGGAACTGATACAAATTTGATTCTACTGAAGAGTTTCTCCATACTACATAAACACAGAAAATCAATATTAGGTTGTATTTAACTGTGCATTGATGCCAATTATCAGTCTATTCATGCATTGAAGCTCTAATTTACAATGTAGTTCTTCTTGAGATGGGACCTTGAGAGTGCTAGTTAAGGTAGATTGAGGGGGTAGGAGTGGGTTCTAGTTTACTCTTAAGATAATGGACATGACACTAGAGAAAAGCTTATCCTAGGCTACCACAGAGGGTGGCTACTAACAAGCCAAGGAAAGAAGTGTTTGGAGAAACAAGCCTGATGTCACCCTAATCTTGTAGTTATGGCAAATTAATGTCACCTCATCAATGAAGTCTTTAAGGACAATCTCACAACTGTCACAATCTTTTTGAGAGAAGCAATAATGATACCAGACCCTGATGTAGAAAGGTTAACCTGCTACTGTCAACTAGGCCTCTGTCTTGCTACACTCTTGCCTGGTACTCACAGTCATATTGTAGTGATCCCTTGTTGGGCATTCTTACATAACATCCCCATTAGGCCAGCCCACTCTGTGTGCAAAGGACCTACTCTATTTGCATCTGAAATAAGACTTTTGTTATATGAGCTATAAAATACCAGTTTTATTCCTCTCCAGCTAATAGGAAAAACTGATGCTCCTTTATCAATCATAGATTTATTCCCACACTATTTTATCTCTTTAAAGTTTCTTGAGATCTCCAATTTTAGCTCTCTTGTTTTATGAGACCACTCAACATAATGTGAACCATTTCTTCCTAGGTTATTCCCCTGATCACTCAATGAAATTTCAAATTATAGAAATACCTTTTTGTTTTGTTTTAAGGCAAACTCTCACTGTATATCTCTGACTATCCTAGAACTATCCATGTAGAGCAAACTAGCCTCATAGAACTACTTGCCTCTACTTCTTGGATGTTAGTATTTAGGCATGTACCACTATATCTATCTAGAACAGTTCTTATCAATGCCTTCGCTGAGGTGGTTCCTGATTTCCAAGACTGTGTGACATCTCTTATGAGAACAAGAAACATGTCTAAAAATTTCAACTCTAGGCATATGTTTGGTGTTCTTGGCTAGAATGTATTGGCAATTTGGAATAAAATTACTCAAAAAAATGTGTTGTAAGTACACAATACCTACTTGATTTCTTTATTTTTATATAAAAATGTGGAAAAAAATTTCAAATTTTCTATTATGGTAATGGTGATAATATTTTGGAGGTGTTGTCAATAAAATATATAATGAGAAATCATCTTGCTTTTGTATTCTTCATTTTAGGTATGAACATTAAATCATTTAAATTCTGCTTGCCATTTGCATTTAATCTATATTGAATTACACTTCGATATAAATCTCTCCCAATAACCAATCCCAGATAGCTCACATTACAATAATTTTTCTGTTAAGAGAGTTTTAAAGGCATATTAGAGGCCACACCATCATGGATAACAATAAGTCTCAAATCTCTGTGGCTTGAACCATCGTGGGTTTAGTGCCACAACCATCGTTGGCAGGTAGTGATCCTCTACCTGGAGAAGTAGAGCACTACAGAAACCTTTATGTCTTCTAATTTCAAGATGGAGGCACTCTCTAAGTACATTGGTCAGAGCTAGTTATGCGGCTCTGCTCAGCAAGGGGGTAGGTTATTCCCTTGTTCTTAGTAGAGGGAACTGAAAAGAAATAGTAGGAATGACACATGGCTTAAGATGAAAATGCACAGAGGTGCTAGAGAGAGAGAGCTCAGCAATGAGTACAGCTGATGCTTTTCCAGAGGACCAGCACCTACTTGGCAGTTCAAAACCACCAGTAACTTCAGCTCTGAGACCTTGGATGCTTCTGACCTTCAAGAATCCTTGTACCCACCCCACCCTTCTCCACACACCTGTGCATGCATACATGCATGCAGATACACCCACGAATACACACCCATACACACCCTCACCCCCCACATTCACACACACACACACACACACACACACACACACACACACTTAACAAATAATACAATGTTGAATTTGAAGAGATGGCTTACCACTTAAGATCTCTGGCTGATCTTTCATAGAATCCAGCTTCAATTTCCAGCATTTACATGTCAGTTCACTACTACTTACAGTTCAGTTTCAGGGGATCTGCTGCTCCCTTTAGCCTCTACAAGCACCGGACACATAGATGGAAAAGAGACATACATTTAAGTGTATAACCCTTATACACTTAAATGAGAAACTTAAAAATAATAATAACGAGAAGTGCCCAATTAGGTCTACTTAAACACAAATGTGGGGACACATTTGATATATGTGGTAGGGATTCCATTGAGAAGGTATGAACTCAGAGGACAAAAGTAATTTTGCATTGTTAAAAAGTTCTCATAACTTCCAGTGGAGGGATTGGGACACGAACCGAGTCTCAAAACCATTGACCTACTATTTGTTCTGCCTGTAAGTTGTGCTCTGTGGTAAGATGGCAGAGAACTAGGGGAAGTGGTCAATCAATGACTGATCCAGCTTGAGACCCACACCAGGAGAGGAAGCCCACTCCCCATATTGCCTGGAGGGCCAGTTACCAGAGGCTGGAGAGCTCAGAAACCTATAATATTACCAAATGCCAGTAAAATGATTCCTAATGATATTTTGCTAATTTGTAGTCATACCATAGTTGTCATCAGAGAAGCTTCATCCAGCAACTCATGGGAACAGGTGCAGAGACCCACAGCCAAACATTGGGTAGAGCATGTGGAATCCTCTGAAAGGGGGATGATGTAGTTGCCAAAGGGGCAAGGACTTCACAAGAAAACTCACCGAATCAACCTACCTGGGCTCAAAGGGGACTATAGAGACTAAACTGACAATCAGGAAGGTATAAGTCTGATCTAGGCCCTCTACATTAAAGTTAAGTTTGTGTAGCTTGGTGTTTTTGTGGGACTCCTAACTCTCTTGCCTGCTTTTGGGACCCCTTTCCTTCTATTGTGTTGCCTCTTCCAGGCTTAGTATGAGGGGAAGTGCCTTGACTGATAGCAACATGATGTTTGGTTGCTATCCCCAGGAGGTTTACCCTTTTCTGAGGCTTACCCTTTTTTGAAGATATATGGAGGAGGAGCAGATAGGGGGCTGGGGGTAAGACTCAGGAAAGGAAGGAGGGGAAGCAGCAGTCTGGATGCACTATATAAGAGAAAATACACTGGAAACTGATACTTATATATTTTAGTCAGTATTTCTATGACAAGGTATAGCTGATTATCCATTGTTTTTTTTTAACTGTGTGCGCTCACGCGAATGTGCTATTTTAACGCAGGTGCATTCAATGACTGAAAGAGAGCATTAGACGCTCTGGAGCTGGAGTTACTAGAGGTTGGGAGCTACCCAGGTGCTGGAATGATGGAATCTGAGCTAGGGTCGTCTTCAAGGGCAGCATGTGCTTTGAACTGCTGGGCCATCTCTCTAGCCCTCCATGATAACAACTCAATGGGTCCAGCTGCTTAAAGGTGATATATGGTTACTCATAACTCATAACTCTTTAAACTCTTCTCCAACATTTTAAAAAGCAACTTTGAGACAAAGTTCTAACATGGATCGAAGGCAGTATCATATCAAGAAAGCTATTAAGAATGTCTGATATTTTAGAATATTTAAGAAGGCCACATACTTTCTATGTGACACACACACACACACACACACACACACACATCTATATATATATAAAACATGTGAATATCTGTATCTCTATCTATATATCCTTTTCAATTTTCATCTCTCTTTATCCTGCTCATGCCCCAATGGGTGGTGTTGGTGTGGTGGTATTACTGAATTCACCAAGGTTTAATGATGCTAAAAACAAATTGTGATCCTGGAGATTTAACGAGTTAAAACCTTCCGATCAGCAGGCAAACCTAAAATTCAGGCGAACTTGCCTGTCTCATCTTCAAAGGTCTCCTCCTAGCATCAGAAAAGTTGTTTGTAGTAAGCCCAAGGGAGGAAGGAGGGCCTGACAAGCTTTCTCCTCCCCTTCTGTGGCTGAACTGAGAAGCTGCTAGTAAGACTAATTCTACCAATATCGATCAGTAGGTTAATTTCTAGAGGAGGAGAGGAGATAAGCCTATGGCTGTGTGCGGTAGAAGAAAGAGGGGGAGGTGCGACACCTGATCTCACTCTCCCACCCCCTCCTTCCCTCTTTCCTTGTCTCCAGGGTCTGCCAGTGCCCTCAGAGTCTGAGAGTCCTCTGTGCTCAGCCTAAGAGAAAGGAGCTGTCCGTTCAGTACTAGGGCCACGTGCAACCTGCCCGCCAAAACACAAAGAACTGAAATATTAATTAAAAAAAAAAAAAAGCCAATCTGTTCAATCCTCCGCCCGCAGGCAGGCTCTAACGGAAAACCACATATGCTTTCCCTTTCTCCTCAATAAATCTTCATGTGGGCATTAAAATACCTAAAAGGATTAGTCATTAAATGCTTGTACATTTGGCTTAATGCGCAAGAAACTGTATGTCACAGGGTTACATCAGAACTGCAGTTTAATCTAATTTGCAGTATTTGCGTAAATGCTTCATTTCGTCTGCTGATTGTTACAGAGGATAATATTAATATCCGAAGTATCCAGAGGGAAAAGGTTAACACGCCAGCACGGAAATAAGCCGGATGCCGACTGAAGTATCAAACTATCAAAGCTTCTTTTAAGGTGAAATACACACACATAAAGAGAATAAATGGGAGTGTGGCTTTTTCCTCCTCAAACTGCATTTACTATTATTATTTATCATTTGATCCTAAGGTAATAAGGATTTTTTTTGTTTTTTGAAAAGGGAGCTTTGCACTTCAGATAGATACGGTGTCCTACATATTACAGTCAAAAGCTGTCGATACAGCAACAGTGAGACGATCCTTCAAAGGACTTATAATTTGCAGACTCATTCTTATTTTCTTCTGAAGAGGTTCCTTTGTAGAAGTGATGCTCAGTCTAGTTGAGAACCACGCCCTGCACACCCCAGCAGCCAATGCTACCATTTCTCCCCCTACTGTGTTGCTAGAGCATGTTTTTATCCACCTGCATCTGGCCTAGATAACTTACTTTTTCGTTTTGTTTTGTGAATGATGTTTATATTTCAGAGTATAGGCTTCATGCAAAATGTGAACAGGGTCTCAAGGTTATCCTCATGAAAATTTTGCTTAATGATTATCTTGTGAAAGTTGTCTGCTGGGTTTTCTTGTAGGGCATTTATTGATTACATACTTTGGATGTATCATAGATCAATGAAAGATGCTGGCATCAATTCTTACCTCGTTTCGGCCAGAACATCAGGAAATTCAAGCCAAGTTCATTACAAGTAGATTTTTATAATAAAAAGTCCTGTTCATTCTAGCAGATTGGTAATTTAAGGAAATAGAGACATGGTTGAGTACACTTTACTCTTTGATGAAGAATAAATAGCATTAGACAAATGAAGGGTTCCTTCTTCTCCAAGCTTCTCCTTGACATGACTCTTGGTGTTACATCTGCATATTGATTTCCTCTACCAACCAGGCTGACTAACAACCAGCCCTATACTAACATGTTCTGCAGGTGGAGCAAAAACTAATAGACTATTTCAAACACTCATTGTAATGCCATGTGTGTGCATGTCTGTGTGGTATATGCTTGGTTCATGTGTATGAAGTGGGTAGGTCAGGGCATGCACCCATATGAAGAAGTCAGAGGACAATGGGTATCTTGATCTATTGTTTTCCTAATTTCCTTACCATGAGGTATCTCACTGAATCTGAAGCTGGACTTATAGTCAGCAAGTCCTCACATTGCTCCCCAAACCCATCCAGTGCTGGGGTTTTATGAGTGCTTGGCCACATCCAACCTTTTACATGGATGATGGGTATTTGAACTTAGGTCCTCATAGTTGAGAAGCCAGTGTTCTTATGCATAAGCCACCTTCCCAGCTCCTCATAATTCCTTGAAAGTTAAAAAGAGTTAGGGAAATTAAAAATAAGTGTTTACAAATGAACAAATCTATATTATTACTTCTTGCAGATGGGTGGATACTTTTACAATGTAAAGAGGACAATGGGAAATACTGATGCAATTTTTAAGTCCATTTATGATTTAGTCACTAATTTTCACATCCATAGTCACTCCCAGGAGTAATGTCGTATTGGATTGCTACACTGGTTCTCTCCCTTCCTTCCTTCCTTCCTTCCTTCCTTCCTTCCTTCCTTCCTTCCTTCCTTTCTTTCTTTTCTTCCTTCCTTTCTTACTTTGTTTCTTTTTTTACATTTGTTCAGATTTTTCTTCAAGATTTATTTGTTTTTATTTACTTTATGTCCCAATCACAGTTGCCCTCCCTTGTCTCCTCCTAGTCTCAGCCTTAAAAATCCCTCCTTCCCATTGACCCCTCACGTTTTCCTCACAGAAGGAGGAGTCCCCATTGGTAAAACTGCACCACAGGACATGTAGTCTAAGCAGGACTAAGCATATCTTCTCCCACTGAGGCCTAACCAGGCAGTCAAGGTAGTGGGCAGGGCATTCAATGGCAGGCAAAAGGGACCAAGACAATCCACTTGTTAGAGGTCTCACATGAAGACCAGGCTGCACAGTTGCTACAAATGTTTAGGAAGCCTACGTCCAGTCCCTGCATGCTCCCTGGTCAGTGACCTAGACTTTGTTAGCCCCCAGGAACCCAGGTTAGTTGACTCTGAGGTCTTTTGTGGTATCCTTGATCCTTCTGGGTTTTTCAATTCTATCCTCTGCTCTTCCATGAGACTCCCTGAGTTCCACCTGATGTTTGGCTGTGGGTCTCAGTCTTCTGTCTTCATCTGCTGCTGTATGAAGCCTCTCAGAAGACAGTTATGGTAAGGTCCTTGTCTGCAAGCATAGAAGAGTATCATTAAAGTGTCAGGGGTTGGCTCTCTCACATGGGATGGGTCTCAAATTACTTTTTAGTTTTGTCCTACCTTATCTTGCTATAATTTTAATCTGTGCCTGGAGGTTTCATTCTTCGTTCTTTAGTGCCATCCTTGTCTAAGTTAAATTCCTTGAGTCACTAGTTTTTAGTTTTCTTCTTTGTAACAATGAGCTATGTGAAAATTTTAGATGTGAAACAAACCTGAAATTATGAGACTTACTTTATAATCTCTCATTCTAAAAATACAGAGTCAGAGGCTGGAGAGATGGCTTAACAGGTAAGAGCAATGACTGCTCTTCCAGAGATCCAGAGCTCAATCTCAGCAACCACATAGGGTGGCTCACAACCATCTGTAATGGGATCTGATGCCCTCTTCTGGCATGCAGAGGTATGTGCAGATAGAGCATACACATACATAAAATAAATAAATCTTTAAAAAAACTTAATGAGTCTATTTGCTGTTTTTATTTGCCAAAACATAAACGTTATTACTCTCTTGCTATTCAATCAGTTGATGAATTGATTACAAATGATCTGCTATTTTACCCCAAAGAAGTTTACATAAGATTATACTCAATCTAATTAATTCTCAGTATTAGTGAATCCTACCATTCTTTAGATGTTAATAAAGGATGTCGGTTCTCTACAATTTGTTAAGTGAGATCAAAACAACTAGGTGATCACTGAAGTTATATGAAATACTGTTTTGGAGAGTGATGAAGACACTATGTATTTAGTGTGTAGAGTTATATTGGACAGGAGCTGGGGAGATTGCTCAGTGGTCAGCATTTTTATTCTTCTGAAGGACCAGCGTCCATGTTAGATGGCTCACAGCTTCCTGTACCTTAGTCCTATGTGATCCAATAGCTTCTTGTAGCTTCCAAGGGCACCTACATACAGGTGGCGCATGCGCGCGCGCGTGCGCGCGCGCACACACACACACACACACACACACACACACACACACACACACACACAGAGAGAGAGAGAGAGAGAGAGAGAGAGAGAGAGAGAGAGAGAGAGAGAGAGAGATGTTAAAAAAATATTGAAGTATTATTGGTCATTTTAAAAGAGATCTGAACACTTTTTTTTTCTTTTCTTTTCTTCGGAGCTGGGGACAGAACCCAGGGTCTTGCACTTGCTAGGCAAGCACTCTACCACTGAGCTAAATCCCCAACCCCCTGAATACTTTTATATATTTTTATTAGTTATTTTATTTTATATTACATTTTAAATATTGTCCCCTTCCCAGTTTCCCCTCTACAACCCTCCTATCATACCCCTCCCCTTGCTTCTATAATGGGAGCTCCCCCCGTCCTCCCGTCCATTCCTGCCTCACTGTCCTAGCATTCCCTTATAGCCTCCATAGGACCAAGGGCCTCCCCTCTTATTGATGCTAGGTAAGACAATCCTGTGCTACATATGCAACTGAATCCATGCATCTCTCCATGTGTACTCTTTGATTGGTGGGTTAGTCTCTAGGGTGTCTGGTTGGTTGATATTGTTGTTCTTCCTATGGGGTTGCAAATCCCTTCAGATTCTTCAGTCCTTTCCCTAACTCTTCCACTGGTGTCCCTGTGCTCAGTCTGATGGTTGGCTGCACGCATCGGCATCTGTATTGGTCAGGCTCTGGCAGAGCCTCTCAGGGGACAGCCATACTGGGTTCCTGTCAGTAAGTGCTTCTTGGCATCAGCAATTGTGTCTAGGTTTGGTGTCTGCATATAGGATGGATCTACTCTTTGTGTCCTGGCATTTTCTTTAGACAGGAACAAGTCTGTGTTAACATTTTTGACATGGGTGGGTGACCCCATCCCCCAACTGGGGGCTGTGCCTAACCTCTGGATACGGTCTCCATAGGTTCTTTCCCCCCTTTGTTGGATATTTCATCTAATGTCATCCTCAGTGGGTCCTGGGATCCTCCTGGTTTCCTGGCATCTGGGACTTTCTAGTGGCTCATCCCAGTTCCCCATCCCCTACTGCTACACACCTCCATTCAGTTTCCTGACCCTCTGTACTCCCCCCTGCCCCGTCTCCTCCCACATATGATCCTGTTCCCCCTTTCCCTCTTCTTCCTCTAAGTGTGGATGCTTCAGTCGTACTTAGAAGGGGGAACAAAATAATCATGGGAGGTAGAGGGAGGGAATGGAATACTTTTAGCTGAGAACAGAGTTCACATATAAGATACAAGTTGAAAATACAAAATCAAACTGTGATGAAATATGGTTACAAAGCCTGACTTCTTGGAGTAAAGAGGACAATGGCGTAGGTTGTGTTTTTCTGGGACATGGTTGAAAGAAACAGTCTAAAACAGCACGAGCATAGCCTAGGGACTACTATGTGACATTAAAAATCAAAGTTATGGAATCATAATAATTTATTCATATTTTCAACTTCTAACTCTTCTTCCATAGATAATTTTTCTTTCCTCTTACTTTTCTACCAGGACATGCCACACACTTTGTTCTTTATAAAACGCCCCACTCCCCGCCCCCTGAACCTCTCATGTTTTCTCTGCTCTAAAGAAGGAAATGACACACTCAAAGCACAAAGCTGAACTTCCCACGGGACGACTTGGATGGAACCAGATGAGAGAGTTACATTAGGGCAGAAGTGTGGGTCAGAGATATCAAACTGAAAGCATGAAGCTAGAATCAAGTTTGGAGGCTATTGTTTGTATCAGATCCTTTAAGGCTAGCCCTACAATTCAAAGGCTTCCTTATATAAGGAAAATTTTCTAGCCAATGAATAGTAGTAAATTGAGTGCATTTTAAAGTAATCTAGCATGGGTGCAGACTGACAAATTAGACATGATTAGAAATAAAATTGGGTAGAATAACTCTTATATTTTTGGTTGGGAGCATGGCATTTAACGACTGAGGCATCTCTCCAGTCCCATGTGAAATAACTCTTAATCTAAATAATTGCAATTAAAAACATGTGATCCATGAAACAATAGTCAAGTGAGATACAGTTTGTTCACAAGTGTGCTGTTTCTAATGCACTAGAATTGTAAGCAGGGAGGCTTAGGGTAAGTAAGTCTAAAAGCTCATTTAATATTGTCTGCACTCTATGAAAATAACATGGCATTTACATCTAATTTGTATTTTTAAGATTGTTTTGAGAAAGCTGCTGATACCAAACACATTTTTATTAATACATTTTGTTATATTTTCAGCATATTAGCAAACTTTAAAAGGAAAATTTATGTTAAGAATGTAACATAAATGTACATATGTATTATATACTATATTCTATTGTAATAGCTTTGCTTAATGATGTTTGAATTTCCATCCTAGCTATTCAAATATGTGGTGCTCTCTCTCCCTGCTTCTCTCTCTCCCTCACTCATTCTTCTGCCTGAATTAAAATAGAGCAGATAAAGCTTAACTTCGAAATCCTTCGGTCAATTCCAAATGTGTCTGTGAGTGCTCCCGAATCATAAATTGAGAATGGTCTTGATTCTTTTGAAGTACACAATTTCATAAACAGGATACTGAATGGCTTCTAAGAATTTAAAAGCTGCTTTTAAAATGGGGGATATTAATGTTTGTAGCAGTTTTTTTTTTGGTAGAGTTTTCTTAATTGTAATATCTTCATGAAAGCTCATCTCCCAGGGCTCAGGGAACTATGTGGGAAAGAAGGTTGAAAGATTGTGAGAGTCAGAGGTATGGATGACTCCAAAGAAACTGTTTTCCAGCGTGAACAGGACTGATGAACATATGAACTCACAGAGTCTGTGGCCACATGCACAAGATCAGTACAAGGGTCCCAGGACCAAGAGTGGGAAAGACGCTATCTTCAATATTGATATCCCTCAGGAAAGGAAAATTTAGTTATCTCCAGTAGAATCTCACTGCGTGCACAGCTCATCTTATGTCAATTTGAAACACCATGTAGAGTTACCTGAATGGAGAAAACCTTAACTGAGAGATGTCTCTAAGGCTTTTTCTTGATCAGTTATTGATGGGAGACAGTCCTGTCCATTGTGGCATGCTCCATCCCTGGGATGGTGGTCCTAGGTTCTATAAGAAAACAGGCTTGGAAAGTCAATGGGAGCAAACCCTAAGCAGTAACCCCTCCACCCTCCCTGTGACCTCTGTACCAGCTCCTCGTATTCAGGATCCTGCCCTGCCTGAGTTCCTGTCCTGACTTCCTTCTTTGAGCAGCTGTGATACAGAAGTGGAAGCCAGATAAACTCTTTCCTATCTCACTTGCATTTTGGGCATTTTGATATTTCATCACAGCAATAGTAACTCTAAGTCAGATAACAGGCATATTAAGCACAAATTCAAGGCTAGGTATTGTGTCCAGGAATAATTAGCCAACAGGACATGAAATCAACGCTACTTTTGTAGATTTTTTTTGTCTCATTTTGTTTTGTTTGGACATTTTTGTTTTATTTGTCTTTTGATTGTATATTTTGGTTTCCAGAGAGAAAGGATGTGGAGTTGGGTGGGTGGGTAGGTGGTGAGGACCTGGGAGGAGTTGGGGAAGGGGGAAAAGTGAGATTAGAATATACTGTTTGAAATTCTTTTTCAAGAGTTCATGCATAGCCAGCCGCTTTCCTAATTGCCCTTCCACAAAACTGTGAATGGTGAAATACTTGTAAGAAATTTCACTCTTCTGTTTTTTATGGTGCCCTCGGTCCACAAGCAGCTGTTTGATTCTATTTTTTTCCTTCTGATTGCTGTTACTTTGTTGAAACGGATGTTTTAAAATGAAGCCTAAATAAGATACCTATCATTTTCTTAAGAAATAAATCAAGGTTAGAGTGTCAATACGTAACCTTGGTTAACCTGGAATTCACTAGGTAGACCAGGTTGAACTCAAACTCACAGACGCTCATCTATCTTTGTCTTTTTGATCCTGAGATTAAAGATGCATACCAATAAGCTTGATTTGGAGCATTCAGAAATAGAGTTATTTAGTTATCATTAATTATAAATATGTGCATGTGTTTATTCATAGGTTTGTGAACATGAGCACTGTGTGGAGGCCAGAGGCATTAGATGCCTATGGAACTGAAGTTATAGGCAGTTGTTAGCCACATGATATTGCTTCAGGGAATACGACTCTGATCTTTTCCAATAGCAGTATGTGGTCTTAACCTCTGAGTCACCTCTTCAGTTTACATTTTAAAATATAATATTTTATTATTTTCTAGAGTACATCCATATAATATATTTTGATCATATTCACCCCTTATTCCTGTACCTGACTCCTCCCAGATTTATCCACCAGTCCCTCCCCTTTTCTTACAATGCATTTTGTTCATCTTGTGCCGCCCATGTATTCATGAATATGAGGCCATCCACATTCAATTAAGAGCACAATTGACCTATCAGAGCCACAACCTTAAAGAAGACTAACTCTCCCAGGTCTACCAGCTATCTGCTATCAGTAGTTCCACAACTGGGTGCGGGTTTCAATATTTAAACAAGCAAGCAAACAAACAAGAAACTAAAGAAACCCCAGAGTTCTCTAAAGTCTTTGAAGTTGATGGAAATACTGTTCGATTGGTATATGGTTAGATAGTGTTTTCCAGTTGAAAGTTTAAAGTTGAACAAGGTGGTTGTTAGATCTATTCCTGCTTTTCCAATTGTGTATCCGTATCTTTCATTTGATCCCTTTCACAAGATTTCATTAAGATCCTATTTAACCTTTAGTGGAAGTGACGGTGCACCAAAGAATATGTGTTCATAAGGTTTAATACTTTTTAGCTACTGATACAGCAGCCGGTGAGATGGTACCTACCACACTATGCCACTTTCCTTTCTGGAGCTATCATTAGACTCGCTGTGCTTCATTTAGGCCTCACAGATATGCAGTTGTTGGTACCTGTTCATTTGGCATATATTATATATCAGAGACTATGTTAATTATTTAATGTGAAGTTTTTTTAAACCATACAATGCAGTCTTCAAAATACACTCAATCTTAAATGGACAAGGAAAATCCTTTACACTTGTATATCATGGAAAAGACAAAGAAATGATGCGATTGTACCTCTTAAGCACTAGGAAAGTCTATAATGTATTCTGCTGACACATCATTCACCAAAACACAGAAAATGAAGATATCCGGCTTCAAAGGATGGTTGATAAACATACTTTCATGTGGTAAAACCATAAAACCAATTGAAATTTTTATTGCTATAATGAAGAAGAGAATGGGTATTAGAAAGATAGCTAGCATAGGACACTTGGTTATAAAACCATCAACTAACTTTTCCTGTGATTTCCAAAATACAGTAATAAAATTGCAATGACACTGGTTTGTAGAGCAGGGTCTGAAATTAGAGTTTGGGGTTTTCTTTCTGTTGAGCTCGAATGAGAACTTCCTAGAGGAGGTAATATTTGAATTAGATATTTAAGAACAGCAAGGTTGTGCATTAGAAAAGAGTGAGTGCACTCTAAGAAAAATGAGAGAGAAATCTCAAAAGTGATAGGTATTACAGAGCATTTGGTTAAATCGAGATATTTTAGCAAGTCTACTATGCAGACTTGCCTCCATACAAATGAAACACAGATGAATTAGGGGGTTGGAGGTAGGTTTTGAGGATGTCTGTCATATTCAGGTCATATTCTATCACTTAGGTAGGTCAGGCAAAAACTACCAAAAGGAAAATTTGTAACCTATTGAACACCTTGACACTTAGTATCTTCACCATATTTATAACCTTTTAATCTGCAATGACTGCTTTAATTAAATTAAACAATTTAATTTTAGCTAAGAGGAAAATTGTGGGTAACAGGGTTAGTAATAAAGATAAAATGTTCCATGTTTTTCTTATTTGAGGAATCTAGGTCGAAACACACAAATGGAACATGAAAGCAAAAGGGATACTATTTATGAGAAGGTAGGAGAATGGTTAAAATATTTAGGGGTGAGGATTAATGTTTAAGTATTTATAGCCTGACTGCAGAATCAAATAATTTTATTTTCTGTAGACTGGGCCTTTCATATGGCATCCGTCTCCTCTGTCATGGACCCATGTCTTGGCTTTTTACACTGACACAGGGTCTTAAGTTACTGAAGTTGCTCTTCAACCTATGACATTACTGTCATGTGGATAGCTAGATTGTAGACCTACAATACCAGGCCTAGCAAGAATTTAAATCTTATTAATTTTACAGTGTCCTTATGTCCTGTATGTACAGTGTCCTCTGTCTTGTATGTATGTATGTATGTTGTATGTATGTCTTTGTCTATCATCTACCTATAGACTGACTACTTACATCTATGTATCTATGTATCTGTCTGTCTATCTATGTATCTATCATCTATCTAATATCTTGGTGAAGGAGGCTTTCACTTTAACCCTTCTGCCTCAAATTATCAAGTGCTGGAATTACAGACATTAGCCACTCTGCAGAGTCATATGAAGCTTACATTCACAAAAGGGACCATACTTGTAAAACAATTTGACTTATGAAAACACTCAAAAATTTGTTTTCATACTCATCTGATAATAATTTTACAACAAAACCATAAAAACCTCATAGAACACAAAGGCAAGAAACAAATAACCCAGTTAAAAATAGCAAAGGTCTTGGATACATTTTTATCATAAGAAAATATACAAATGTCCAAACGGTTTATGAAAACATATCAGGGGTCAGGAGATGGATCAGCAGATAAAGGAGCTTCTTGTCATGTCTGACAACCTGATTGAGCACCGGAACCTACACGGTAGAAGGAAAGAACTGACTTCTGAAAAGTGTCATATGACTTCCAGCTGAACACCGTCTCATGGGTACACACACACACACACACACACACACACACACACACACACACACACCCCAAATAAAAAAGAATAATTAAAACATAATAGAATAAAAATATATGACTATTTTACCATGTTGGGCAGCACAAATACATATAATTTCTATACACAAATCAATAAATATATGGGCGGAGGATATACCTCAGTGAATAGAGTGCTTTCTTAGCATGCATGATTCCCAGAATTCAATTATCCGCACCCCAAGAAACCCAATATGGTGGCATATACCTGCAATCTCAACCTTTAGGAGAAAGAAACAAAAAGAGTCTCCGTTCAAAAGAAAGGAAAACACAACACCAGGTAAACAGAAACGTAGAATATTTGGATATGAAAAAATATATTTCCAAGTGAAAAAAAACACATTTTGAAAGGGTATATATTGTAGCATTCTAACAAGGTGACGTTCCAGAAAATAATTCAAAACTGTATGGTTTTAGGGTAAGGTTTTGAGGGCTATAAAAAATGTCAGCGATTGCTAGGTATTATTCCGGGAGGAGAAGGTGTGAAGGATAAGAGTGCAGATGATTCTGAGGACAAAGGAACTACTCTGTATAACATATTGAATATTCTCTGTGTTTCTCAAAACCCACAATGCCATCTAACGGAGAGAAACCTCAGGTATTAACAATCCATCTGTTCTAACAAATACTCCACTCTATGTTAGAATCATAGTAAGGGGGGAAACTGGGGTTAGGGGATATGTGGGAAGGTGCACGTAACAACTTTATGCTTGATAGTAAGGGTTTTTTGTTTTGTTTTGTTTTTGTTTTTGTTTTTTGTAAGCTTACATTCAACCTGGAACATAAAATATATTTTAGAATGCTTGTTTTTGTTATCAATGTCAGGATAGGGCTAGGATGGTAGATTTTATAATTTCAATATGAAGCTCTGCTTCTAGTAGTTTTAAACACAATGGAAGAATGACATAAATCATAGTCACAAAGTTCTTGATCCTTACAAATGGCAGCAAGCAGTTTTGCAAGGCAGAGAGGAGCAGATGGCTCTCTGTGATTAAGTGGCATACATTAGACTCAGGAAATAATATAGGAGTTTTCTGTCTTGTAGGGGGAACTGTGTGTAATAACTTTTTTTATGGCAGGGAATCTCTAGCATTATGAGAAAACAAACATGAAGAGTCAGGAAACTAATATTTATTTGCTACTTAGTACAAGCCACTCTGTATGTATTATCTTTTAATCATCCCCAGGACATCTTTTATGATGTTCCTTCACATGCATTATCTCTTATCTCATAGTTCTATATTGATACTGCATATGGCTATCCAGATGGAGCCCTCATTTCCTGCCTCACTGGCAACTAGATGTGGCCGCATGATTTTTTTTTGCAATGAATATGAGTAGAATCGATGTGGCAGATTCTATGCCGTCATTTAAAGGCATTCGTGTGCTTTTGGATAACTTCATTTCCCATTTGTATAAGTGATAAATAACCAACTTTGACAAAGAAGATAAGAATAATCGTAGCATATTCAACATGCAATGTTATTGACATCATATTGCTCTTTTATACCCAGCAGGACTATGCATACTCATTAGGAGCTGTGGTCAAGGTGAAGACATCAAAGAGATTGTGACAGCGTCATCATCCACTGGTGAGTCAATGGGACAATTGGCAAGGAGTCCAAATGGTTGAATCTGTACATAATTCTTCTGAGACATTAAAGCACAAAAATGTGGAAAATGTCTTATTTTCTCACAGGAAGCTGATGATAAAATCTGCATATTTAGAGTTTATATAGAGTATAATTAGAAGGTAGTAGTGAGAGAGAAATTACATGTGTAAGTAGATGCATGTTATTTCTAATTTATGAAATATATTTTGAATGTCTAAATTTTATATAAAATCTAAACTTACTACTGAAGAAGATGAGAAGTTAGAGTTGTCAGTTAATTTTTTCAGTGAAAGAAATTTGTTCCATATTTAAATTTTATGCGGCCAACTATCAATATTATATCAGAGTAATTCTGACGATGAGATGCATTATAATTGCATCAAAAGTTATCATACCTTATATATGCCACAGGACATCTTGAAATCCCTAATTTTTCATTATTCACAATGATGTGCTTAGTTAAAATTACAAGCAACCCAGCCTGATTTGAACCGGTTACTAAGAGAGTAGAGCTAGTAAAATATTTTGAGTTACTTATTAAATAGTCCCAAGATGAGACATTCTCTTGGATGACTAATCTGCTAAAAATGTCAAAAATATCAGGAATGTCAAGCATAAAATCACTTTTCAGGAAAGTTCTGCTGAGTATAAGCTACGTTCTCCTTAGTCATTCCTGGCTGCTCTCCAGAGGCTGTAAGGTCTGGCTCAGGTCCTCCGACACCTCTGCTTTTGTTCTTGCAGCTCCTGAAATGAAATCTTTGAACTGACTCTATGCTTAATTTGTGTTCTTGGTTAATCTGTCATGAAGCCTGGGTTAGTAGCTAGTTTTTTTTTTTCTTCATACTGGAAGATAAATTCTTTTTTCTACTAAGAACTACAAAATGTGAGAAATTCCCTTTTTGTTTTTTTTTGCAAATGATTCGTTTGACTTTTAATTATGTGTCTCTCTGTGTGTTTTTATGTAGATTTGCATGTGTATGGGGAAGCCAGATGAGGTTTGCAGCTGCAAATACAAGATGTATCCCATCTGACCTGGGTGCAAGGAATTGAACCAGGGACTTTGAAAGAGCAGTATGCACTCCCAGTTGCTAACCCATCTCCTCAAAGTGAGGAATTTCCAAAAAATACTATGATTAAAACTTGGGGTCACTCACATTAATGTCCCCCTGTATATCAATATATCAGGTATATCTATGCCTATAAGGTGTGGTGATAAATGATTGGCTCTTATATGTAGGAGTCAGTGACAGCTATTGATTTCCTCTGACTCTACATGTAATATTGATTTCTCAATGGCCAGGTAACTTATTCAAAAAGTAAAAAAGGTAATGAACATGAGGGAAAAATGTAATAATTTAATACTTACATGAAGAAAAGGGAAAAAAATAGAAATGAGACTTAGGGCCCAAGGGCCACACTTAGTTTAAAAAGCCTTCAAATCTTATTTTTAGATCACCAAATCATGAATTTAACCAACAATATAAGCATTGGGTTTTAGATCATACAGATTACATATTTCATACTGTTGAAAGACATATATTTTTATGTCAATTTCACCTTATCAAAAGGCCCAATGAACAGAATGCCAACAAAATTTAATTTATTCTTTAAGTAGAATTTATTATGGTATAGTTTGTCTCATATTATCCCACAAATTTTAGAGCCCCTGACTTTGATTCAAGTATTTATTTTTGGTTTGCTTGAAGGGGCAGTAACGATTCTGTGCTTTTCCTGTAATGTGAAATGTTTTTCCCTCTTTTATTAAAAGCCAGTTCTTTTTTCATAACATATCCTTTATTACAGTTTCTCCTCCCTCTTCGCCTCTCAGTTCCTCCCCACTTCCCTTCTATCCAGATTCACTTCTTTTCTGTCTGTCACTAGAAAAGAACAGACTTCTAAGAGGTAACAACAAAACATGATAAAATAAAATATGAGAAACTACAAAAGTCATCACATCAAAGTTGGTCAAGGCAAACCAACAGATGGAAAGACTAAAAAGATGGCACAAAAATCAGAGACCCATTCACTTACTCATTCACACACTCAGGAGTCTGACAAAAATACTAATATATAATATATATATTTTATATTATATACTATATATGTATGTATGTATATATATGTATATATATATATATATATATGAGAGAGAGAGAGAGAGAGAGAGAGAGAGAGAGAGAGAGAGAGAGAGAGAGAGAGAGAGAACCTGGTGAAAACCCATGGAGGCTCTGGGTTTTTGCTTCAGTCTCTGTGAATCATGGGAACTCTACTCAGAATATTTGGAGAACCTTGTTCTCCTGGTGTCCTCCATCTTCTCTACCTTTTATGAGTGTGAAACTTTAATTATATTCTCTAGTTTTCGAATCGCAGACTGTGATTGGATAATCAGAGAAGAAGTTTTTGTTTTTATTAGCATAGACAAGGCTTAAATTTTAAAATTCCGTTTAAGCCAACATTGTACTACATGAAGAACAGCACAGATACAGACACTGCATGTCAGATAGTTTTCATGTTTAATTTTCACACAGAGCAACAAGAAACTCTACCTTTGAGTCATGATTCACAAGTGATTTGCTTGCTGAAGAGACCGCGGGCTTCAAACATATGCTATTCAAGGTGAGAATCATTCTCAGAATCGAGTCTTAAATTATTTCTGAGAAATTCTTGTGAAAGGAAAGTGAATTAGTTGAGGATGTGATGAGAAAAATTCATTTGCTCTCCATGTACTGGGAAAGAACTTGTTGAATAGCATTTAAAAGAGGATTAGCGCTGATTTCTTACAAGCCTTAGGATTATCAGATTTGTAAACTGAAGCAGAATTAGGAGTTGCAATTCATTTACAAAGTAGCTGATATCATTGGCCTTGGGCCTCACAATGCATTTGATTCTGGACACATGATCCCTGTGGTTTTTATATGCATTTAGGCATGGCTTTTTCTTCCTGACATATTTCAATAAGAAGGAACTAAGAATAAGTTGCTGTTCAGGTTGTTGATATATGAACTCAAGAATGGTATGTTGCAGCAAAACAGAAATCAGATACGGGCATGTTTCTAGTGGCCTCATTACATTTATTGCACAGCACAGAATGTTTAATGAATGTTAGTGTGATTTTAGATGTAAGCCTCGCCGAATGCGGGTGCTCCTTGAACGAGTAATAACATGAGCATTAAGAAAACACATAATGATGCATGTCTATAATTTCAGCACTCAGGTGATGGAAGCAGGATTACCAGAAGCTCAAGGTTATCGTCATGGACACCGAGAGTTCTGGTTAGCTTGAGCTATCTGGGCTCTTGCTTCGTGCCTTCCTCCCCTTAATCCCTCCAAAACAGTGCGTATTAATTATACAAACTAAGAGGTTACATTGTGACATTTTCCCAAATGCATATAAGGTGATTTGATCATTTTTACTTCCATTGTTTCATTGTGTCCCCTCTTTTTTTTTCCCTCTCTTTCCAGTCTATTCTCTACTCTTGCCTCTTTTCTACAATCTAGATTCTGCATCTGAAGGAAATCACTCACTATGCATCTGACTCATCTCACTTAGCATGATTTGCAGCTGCGTACACTTTTCTACAAATCGCATGAAGATGATTCAGACACTCTCGCTCTGACATCGCACCATGCACTTGGAGACCATGTTATTATTTCTTTGCGATCGCTGCGTGATGAGCTGTGTTGGATCTCCTTACAAACCATCTGCCATTGGCATCTGCATCGACCCCTGTATTTGCAAAAGATCATTGTTTATTGGGAAGCTAAAAAGGTGACTTTTTGAGACAGAAAACTTGATTGACTTCAAACTCATTGTTCTCCAGCCTCAGCTTCTAAACTATTAGAATTGAAGACTTATGCTATCACACTTGGCAAATTTGGATCTCAAGATTTCTTCCTATCTTCTTTTCATTCAGAACCATCCCTTATCCCTTCTGTACTTAAAAATTCTACTTGACTATCTCCATTTGATAACCACTTGCAAAGGAAGAATTAGGTAGTGTAAGAGACTTCTCAAAATACAAATCATTGCTAATATCCTTGATTTCATTTCAGAAGTTGAAGGCAAGTGCCTACTACTGAAGACACCCCATACTTTGGGTACAGGATTTACAGGATTTGAACTGGAACTGACCTAAAAGCCTCCTCTCTGATAACTAGCTTTCATTGTTCCAAATGCTGCTATGCAAGCTGCTAAGGCAGGAAAGCAGTCAATAGTTCTACCCAGCTATGACATTTATGAACAATGACTAGCATGGCATGATATCCCTAAAAGTACAATAGCAAAACTTACATCTTGGTTGTAACCAACCACTCTCTAAGTAGATTTCATTTACCAAGAGGAGAATCATTACAAATCTAGCCAGTTTTACATCTGGCTAGTGAGGTCATAGATCTTAGAGGGGGATCTATAAGTGTCACAGTCCTAATATAATTCCTAACTACATTTGAAACATTTATCTTTATACTGATAAATAAATGTAGATCTTACCCCTCATCAAAGAAGCTCCTTTTCACAGTATAAGGATATATACAATATAAGTTACAAATAGCCACAACCAGTATACCCAACATAGTGTCCAGCCTCAGTGGATGCATCTACAACACAATTTCTGAACAAACAGAAGGATCAAGGGACATCAGGGAAGAAGAAATAGAAAGATTTTTTAAGAGCTAGAGTACCAGGAAATCGATTGTGATATTGTGCCTTCTAGATATAACAGAAAAGCTAAGACCATGAAATCTCAACAACATGGCTGCCTAAGCAAGACTCAAACAATTCTAACCACGGTTGTACCTCCCAATGTACATGGAGAGAATCTGCAAGGTTCCATCCATCCCTAGAAAAAGATTTGCAGTCAACTAACAACTGCTGTGAGGAGGAATTTGTCTTTATCAGGGTTGAGTCCTCTGGTTATGCAATACCAAGTGGTCAGGTGTAGAAACACATACAGGTGGGTAACAGTAAATGTATTCAGTAATATCTATCTATCTATCTATCTATCTATCTATCTATCTATCTATCTATCTATCTAGGATAGTTAAAGGGGAGGAGGCTGTAAGTTTGGGAGGTGGTTCACACCTGTGATGGGCAAGAGAGAAAAGAGGTAGAGGGGGCAGAGAAATGATGTATTGATATTTTAGTTTAGCAAAGAAGAAAGAGAAAACTACTCTAGAAAACAATAAATCAAGGGGCTAGATATGTGGCTCAATGGATAAACTGAAAACACACGTTCAGGTCTCCAGGAACCACATAAAAACCCAGATGTGGTGGCATCTGCCAACGATTCCAGCATGGGAAGCAAAGACAGGAGAATTCTTGGGGACTGGGACCCTCACTAGCCATCCAATCTAGCCAATCAGAGAGCTCCAAGTTCACTGAGAGATCTGTCTCACAAAGTAAGAGAAGAAGTTTACAGAGCAAGCCAGCTGATGTTGATCTCGGGCCTCTACAAGAACATGCCCAGATGTGTTCTCACAAACACACATACACAATATCTATATGCACACACACACCAAAAACCAAGAAAGGGTTCTACTGCTGAAGACAGCTGATGTTGACTTCTGGCCTTTACCAGTACATTCATAGATGTCCTCTAAACAGATATACACACAAGTAGCATATACACATGCAACAAAATGCTGATAATAAAGTAAAATAGAATTTCCACTTCCCAGGTGGCCACCATGTGTATTGGTATATATATTTCAATTGTTAATTCTTTCAGTTTTAATATCTAACTCAAATTTGGTCAAAACTGATTTGTGTTCCTAAGTCTTAGGGACAAAAGTTGTTTTTGTTGTTGTTGCTGTTGTCTGTTGTTGTTGATGATATTCTGGAGTATGGAGACTGGATACATTGATAATAACATCTTTGTAAGGAAGATCATTGCTGATGTTGATAAGAGTAGATGTGGTAAGAAGGCAGCAGGTCTGAAGGGTCTAAACAGAAGAACTAGTACAGTATTGAAGTCAGAGAGAAAAGAGTTTCAGTCAGTATCAATTTCTCACATTCTTTGTAAAATGAGGGAAACAAACCAATGAGGGTCCAGTAATGGATATTACAGAGAGGAAGAACATTGGGATTCAGAAAACGGCGAGTAGAATTATGGCAAAGATAATTGTTCTTGTGCTAGCTTGAGAGGATGGGATGCTTTGAAAGAGGATGGGTTGACTGCTCCAAGAGCATAACCAGCTCATCCCAAATAGGAGAACCATGTATCATCTCCTGATAGTAAAGTGTGTAGAAACTGGTTAAAAAAAAAGCATGAGGGAGGAATTGATGGGAGAACTAAGTATTGGTGGCAGAGCCTGAAACACACATCTAGGCTTGGTTACTGAGTAGAAAAAAATAGCAGAGAGAACAACAATTTTCTCCAGGTTCATGGCTACACAGTCAACACCCTTTTCTGCCTGTGTATTCCTCTAGCTTGGATGAGCTACTTAAGTACTAAATCATTAAGCATATTTAATATTTTCATACTAAGTTTCCTGTTCTGTGATCATAAAAACTGCTGAGATACAGTGATTACCATGGAGAACCCTCTAGTTTACTGGTATATCAAAATTTAAATGCTGGTGACTTCTATAGCAGTGACACAAATGTTGCTTATCATTTTCCACTGAGTACATCTTAGCCTTACATTAAAAGAGAGAGAGGATACTTGTTCAACGTGGCCACTGTAAGAAAAGGAAGAAGGAAGTCTAATGAAGCAGCAAGTCCCTAGTCACGGATCTAAAATGAGATTTGCATTGAAACAGAGGACAGAAGCCCTTAGCAAAGCTGAGTCCTGGTCAAAGTGTTGTCTGTCCCATCATTGGCCCATGCTTGTTATGGCTCTAGACTTTCCTGAGAGGTGGTCTGCAAAGTTATCAGGACTCTGTGAGAACTTCTTCCACAGACAAGCTACTCTTCTGGCTGGTCTCATACTTCAGCCTTTTCTGAATATAAGACTCTTTTGGAACATTCCATTTTGTAGGGATCCACTGTTTCAAGACACTGATACCTAAAGGGATGGGTCCTGGCGTTTCTTTAGAATATTTTCCTTCCTGTCGGGATAATGGTAATTCCCCACTCTTTGTTTTCACACCTTAATGTTTAGATGAAATATGCCAGTGTTTGAAACAAATATTATAGGCAACACGAATAAAACAGAGATGAGAACGTAGTGTCAGGTAAACAAACATAAGACTCACCTGGGTCTACTTTCTTACCTGTGGTGACTTTTGGGTCAACTAAAAATGACTTTACTTTTTCATATTTTTGTTTTTGTTTTTGAATCTCTCTGAAGTCTAGATGGCCTACAACCCACGATCCTATTTCAGCCATCCCTGTTCTGAAATTACAGGAAAGTGGCATCATTCCAGTTATGTCTTTATTTCAATTCTGACAATTTCCTCTCCTGTCAATATTCTCTGAAGATACATCCATTAGCCCTCTGATCTTTGTATCTTGACTGTCCTTAGTCACCGGGATGTAATTTCTCCTATTGGTCTGATTTAGCGTTAATCCTTGAATTCAGTTCTTGGGTGCCTGCTGAGTAATCCTTTACTATCTTAAAAATCTGCCAAGATTATTTTAGTTAGGGCCAGACTATCTCAACATTTGAAAAAAGTCCAAATACTCATTTTTCTGCTTTGCTCCACCAAGCATACATAAAAGAACCATTTGATAGCTGTAGTGAAATGATAAGAAAAAGTAATTCCTGGAATAAAGATTCCAGAAGTTGTATGGGGGACCATTCAATATTTTCTCCTTATCTGGAGAAACTTGCTGCAGGTGGATGACTCCCTAAATATGTTCTTTTCACTTATCCAACTCACCAGTCCCTGTAATTGGAGATGCTAGGGTCAGAGCCCTGCTCCTGGCACTTCTACTTAGTTGGGCTTCACCACCCATCATTAGTAAGTCAAGTTAGCAGACAACTGAATAGACAGTTTGGAAAAGAGAAGAATATTCAGCGATGAGACTAGACCATGAGCTAGAACCCAGCCTTTTATGTATCACTTGGCCATAGCAAAATATAAACAATCACTAAGGAAAGTTTGTTAACTTTAATTCTTCATATCTCAGTCTATTTACACTATTTACAAATATTTGTTTAGAAATAGAATTATGGATTATCAGAGCTGAAATGAATACATAATTCATTTAAGAAATAAATATGTAAACATGACTTTAGTTTGACAAATCACTAACTGGGTCTCATAGATGTGAGGAAAATTGTTTAAATGGACATGACTGGGTATTCTCAATTTGGGAAATTTTTAAAAACTTTAATGGCCTGCAGAAAAAGGTGTCATTCAACCCAAGACTCCACAGTAATTTCTTATTTGTTACTCTAGCCCACTTTGAGTTTGAGAACTGAAATTTCTTTGGTGTACTTCAGAGATTAAGATAGCAAACAAGCAAGGCAAAACAGAAACAAGAACATTGCCAGAAAAGGAAAACTTTCATACAAAAGAGCTCCTGTTTTATTGGATTTTAGCCTCATTATACTATAACACAATGGCTAGAGAAGGTTTTTCCTTATCTCCGAACATGGTGCAAAATACAGGAGAATGCAGAAAGAAAAGTTCATCAATTTTGAAAACATTAAACAGGTAGGTAGGCTAACGGAAGGAACCTGTTCACTTGCCAATATTGTTTTCTCTTTGGTAACCTCTCCCATACACAGTGACAGTAAGCCTTAGAAATAATGCACAGAGGCTTTCAGTTTGAATATCAAAATCCAACTTATGCCCATTACATTTGGGCGAAGAACACATAGAAAAATCAGGGAAAGGGTTTGTTTAAAAGATGTAATAGAAAGGTATGATTCAACTACCCCATTTAGACAATAAATCAGTGAATCAGCCTGTTACACATTCCATACCTTGGTTTGAAAGCTAAAATATGTAATATACAAAACACAACATTGGTGGTTGGTAATGAGTTTAAGTTGATGAAAAACAGTTCATAAACTTTTGTGTGCCTTGGGGCCGGTGAAGTGGATTAGCAGGTAAAAACACTCACATGCACACCTGATACCTGACTTTGATCCCTGGAATTCATATCAAGTTGAAAGTAGAGGACTGAGTTCACAAAGTTGTTCTCCGACCTCCATGCAGGAGGTCATGCCCATAACATGACATGCCAACCCCCCATGGCATGACATTCCCTCCCTCAGTAAAGGTTTTAAAATTTTCTGTTTCTTGTATGGAGAGTGTCTTATGAGGGTCCCACCTACCTGAGAATTTATAGGTACTTAATGGTGGCTGGGAGGATGAGACACAAGACCGTCCACTCTCTCTCTACTTATTCAGTATAGTACTCGAAGTCCTAGCCAGGGAAATCAGACAACGAAAGGAGGTCAAAGGGATACAAATTGGAAGGGAAGAAATCAAAATATCACTAATTGCAGATGATATGATAGTATACTTGAGTGACCCCAAAAGTTCCACCAAAGAACTACTTAATGTGATAAACAACTTCAGCAAAGTGTTAGGGTATAAAAGTAACTCAAATCAGTAGCCTTCCTCTACTCAAAGGATAAACAGGCTGAGAAAGAAAATAGGGAAATGACACTCTTTAAAATAGTCCCAAAGAATATAAAATATCTTGATGCGACTTTAACCAAGCAAGTGAAAGATCTGTATGACAAGATCTATCTTCAAGTCTCTGAAGAAAGAAATTGAAGAAAATCTCAGAAGATGGAAAGACCTCCCATGCTCATGGATTGGCAGGATTAATATTGTAAAGATGGCCTTTTTGCAAAAGCAATCTACAGATTCAATGCAATCCCCAGCAAAATTCCTATTCAGTTCTTTATAAAGATAGAAAGAGCAATTTGCAAATTTATTTGGAATAACAAAAAATCCAAGATAGCGAAAACTATACTCAACAACAAAAGAAATTATGGGGGAATCACCATCCCTGACTTCAAGCAGTATTACAGAGCAATAGTCATAAAAGCTGTATGGTATTGGTATAGAGACAGGCAGATAGATCAGTGGAACAGAATTGAAGACCCAGAAATGAACCCAAACACCTATGGTCACTTGATCGTTGAAAAAGGAGCTAAAACTATCCAATGGAAGAAAGATAGCATTTAAAAAAAATGGTGCTGGTTCAACTGGAGGTCAGCATGGAGAAGAATGCAAATAGATCCATTCTTACCACCCTGTACAAAACTTAAGTCCAAGTGGATCATGGACCTCCACATAAAACCAGATACACTCAAACTAATAGAAAAAAAAGTAGGGAAGAGTCTTGACACATGGGCACTGGGGAAAATTTCCTGAACAAAACAGCAATGGCTTATCCACTAAGATCAAGAATCAACAAATGGGACCTCATAATTCTGCAAATCTTCTGTAAGGCAAAGGACACGGTTATTAGGACAAAATGGTAACCAACAGACTGGGAAAAGATCTTTACCAATCCTACATCTGATAGAGGGCTAATATCCAAAATATACAAAGAACTCACGAAGTTAGACTCCAGAGAGCCAAATAACCCTATTAAAAAACGGGGTACAGAGCAACAAAAAACATTCTCAGCTGAGGATTATCAAATGGCCAAAAAGCACCTAAAGAAATCTTCAGGGGTTGGGGATTTAGCTCAGTGGTAGAGCACTTGCTAGGAAGCGCAAGGCCCTGGGTTCGGTCCCCAGCTCCGGAAAAAAAAAAAAAAAGAAATGATCAACATCCTTAGTCATCAGGGAAATGCAAATCAAAATAACCCTGAGATTCCACCTCACACCAGTCAGCAGAATGGCTAAGATAAAAAACTCAGGTGACAGCAGATGCTGGAGAGGATGTGAAGAAAGAGGAATACTCCTCCATTGTTGGTGGGATTGCAAACTGGTACAACCACTCTGGAAATCAGTCTGGAGGTTCCTCAGAAAATTGGACATTCCACTACCTGAGGACCCAGCTATACCTCTCTTGGGCATATACACAAAAGATGCTCCAACACACAACAAAGACACATGCTCCACTATGTTCATAGCAGCCTTCTTTATAATAGCCAGAAGCTGGAAAGAACCCAGATGCCCTTCAACAGAGGAATGGGTTAAAAAAATGTGGTACATCTACACAATGGAGTACTACTCATCTATCAAAAACAATGACTTCATGAAATTCATAAGCAAATGTAATAAACTAGAAAATATCATCTTGAGTGAGGTAACCCAATCACAGAAAAACACACTTGGTATGCACTCATTGATAAGTGGATATTAGCCCAAAAGCTGGAATTACCCAAGATGCAATGCACAGACCATAGGAAACTCAAGAAGAAAGATGACCAAAATGCAGATGCTCCCACTCCTTCTTAAAAGGGGGGAAATACTCATAGGAGGGGATATGGAAGCAATGTTTAGAGCAGTGACCCAAGGAATGGCCATTCAGAGCCTGACACACATGTGGCCCACATATATATATATACAGCCACTAAAACTAGATAAGATTGATGAAGCTAAAAAAATGCATGCTAAAAGGGACTGGATGTAGATCTCTCCTGAGAGACATAGCCAGAGCATGTCCAATACAGAGGTCAATGCTAGCAGCAAACCACCCAACTGAGAATAGGACCCCCTTGGGGGAATTAGAGGAAGGATTGAAAGAGTTGAAGGAGCTGGCAACCCCATGAAAACCACAATGCCAACCAATCAGAGCTTCCAGAGACTAAACCACTACCGAAAGACTGTACATGGACTGACCCAGGGCTACAACTGCATATGTAGCAGAGAATAGCCTTGTTGGGGTACCAGGGGAAGGGGAAGCCCTTGGTCCTGCCAAGGTTGGACTCCCAGTGCAGGGGAACATGGGGCGGTAGTAAGTGGGATGGATGTGGGGAACACCCATATGTGGGAGGGGGAGGGGAACTTATGTACAGGAAATAGGGAAAGGGAATAACATTTGAAAACTAAGTAAAGAAATATATCTAATAAAAAAGAAAGAAAAAAGATTTACAATATAATCAGTTTTATACAAAAAATCGTCTATGATCTCATAAATAACCTTACACGCATGCTGTTGTGAATGACTAACTCTGGATTACAGTCCCCATGGAACTAAAAGAAGACATGGAAATAAAAGATTAATTGGGAGAAGAAACAGTATGCATGTGAATAAGACAAGAGAGGAAATGGGGAGATCATTAATTGATTAAAATTATATGCAGGTATAAAAATGTCGCAATAAACCCATTATCATGTATAATTAGTTTATAGTTGTAAGAATAAATGAGCAATACTAAACAGAACAAGGAAGTCTTTTCTGTTTGTATTTTCAAAGAGAAATGTCTGATTTTCTTTCAGTTACATAGTACTTGTTAATAAAATGAGCTTCAGTTATAAATATGGATGTGTGTATGCGTGTGCGCGCGCGCGCGCGCGCACACACACACACACACACACACACACACACACACACACACCCCACATGGTTGTGGAACAGTGTAATCAATGACTTTGTTTAGTGTTTGGGGTTGGAGGGCAGTTAGGTTTTAGAGAATACATGACCAGAATGGACTGCAGGAAATCATCCTTTTAATGACCATAAACAAATAAGTGGACAAGAGGACGACGACCCTTATTTGCATTGGGCTTATGCTTTTCTATTCACCGCAAAAATAAGAAAACCAGGAAACCACATCCACCCTGAGCCATTCTTCTTGCTTTTTCTTAGTGGAGAACAATCTTTCCTGGTTCTCCCTTTCTTTAATTGGTCCTTGGAGAGTCCTCTCAAACCTTTACAATGACATTTCGTGAACATTCCTGAGTGGTGCCAAGCCAGAAAGTCTGTGATAGCTCACAAATTACACATTGAACTAAAGCTGTATTACTTTTGCAATGTTTTATGTATGAGTTTTCTTATTTGGTATGGCTAAGCCGATGACACACTCTTTTCTGCCCCCCTTCTTAAAGCTTTGCGAATTTCTGTGGATACGGCTTAAAATATGTTCTTTAAAAATGATTACAGGGCAAAACTTTCCTTCCGTTGTTCCTCTGCACACAGTTTCAAGCCAAATGACTACAAATGAATGGCATGTGTGTCTGTAAATGCAGAAATAGTGCGAGAAGGTGGATTTAAGACACTTAAAGCCACTGATTCTGCATTGACGGCTCCACACAAAGAAAGGTGAGAGAATATTCGTAGAGCTCTTCAGTACCTCATAAGGCACATTGTGGTATTATAACAGGCCAGGGTCAAAATGCCACCAGTATTAGAGTAGAGCTTTAGACATAGGGTGTCATTCTGATGTGTTTTCACCAAGAGGCAGGAAATAAATTCTCAAAAGTTACTCAGAGATGATTGTGGTCTTTGTGTTTCAAACTGTTTCAAAATCTTTTTATTTTATCTATTTTGTGTTCTAGTAGTGTGTGTGAAAAGACATAGGTATACAAAATATATATATGCATGTATATATATGTATGTATGTAAGTATGTATGTGTGCAAACACATAGGTGTGTATAGTGTGTGTGTGTGTGTGTGTGTGTGTGTGTGTGTGTGTGTGTGTGTGTACAGCACATGCACACTTGAACAGAGGCCAGAGCTGGTTAGGTTTCTTCTATAACTTTCTATCCTTTTGGTATTTTGTTCTGTTTGAAACAAATTATCCCTATGTAGTCTGTGTGACCTAAAACTCTTTGTACAGAGGAGGGAGGCCTCAAACTCAGGAGATCTGCTTCCCTCTGTCTCCTAAGTACTAGAATTAAATACATGGACAATCATACTTTATATTTTTTCCCATTAATGTATTTACTCATTTTACATCCCAATAGCAATCCCCTGTGACCTCCCAGTCTCTCCCTCACATAGCCCCTCTCCCCATTCCTCATTCCTCTGTCCTTCTGATAAGGGTAAGAGTTTCCCCCTGGTATTAACCTATCCTGGCACATCAAGTCACTGTAGAGCTGGGCGCATCCTCTCTCACTGAGGGCAGAGTTAGGGGAACAGGATCCATATGCAGGCAACAGAATCAGAAAGAGCACTCACTCCACTTGTGGGAGGACCTGCATGAAGACCAAGCTGCAATCCTGTCAGACGTGTAGAGATCTTTGGTCCAACCCAATTATTTATTTGTTCGTTTGTTTGTTTTTGTTTTTTTTTCTTTTGGTTTTGATTTTTCAAAAAAGGGTGTCTCTGTGTAGCTTTGGCTCTCCTGGAACTCACTCTATAGACCAGGCTGGTTTCGAACTCATGGAGATCCACATGCCTCTACCTTCCAAGTGCTGAGATTAAAGGTGTATACACAGTGTTCTGCTATACATTATTGATAATTAATTAATTAATAGTTATTATTTGAGACAAGTCTTGCCACTGAACCTGCAGGTAGTTATTTTGGTTCGGCTCATTGGCCAGTGAAGCCCACGATATCTGTTTCCACTTCCCTAACACTGGGATAGTTGTCATGTGTGGCCATGTGCATCTTAGAAGAGTATGGGGAATTTAAATCAGGTCATTTTACTTTCACAGCAAGCTCTGTCAGACACTGAGTCATTTCCCAAGCTTTGTATTTAAAACCTTTTGAAGCTATAGCATATACAAACACACTAACTTAACATTTTTTATTTTTAAATTTAAAAATAATTTTTATTATATATTTCTTTACTTACGTTTCAAAGGTTATTCCCCTTCCTGGTTAGGAAGCCATAACCGGGATATGTCCATAAGCCCCCATTCCCTCCCTTCCCCCTCCCCCATACAGGTATTCCCCCTATACATTCCCCTTATTGCCCTCCTCCATATTCGCCTGCACTGGGAGTCCAACCTTGGCAAGACCAAGGGCTTTCCCTTTCCCTGATGCCCCAACAAGGTTATTTTCTGCTACACATGCAGTTGGAGCCCTGGGTCAGTCCATGTATAGTCTTTTGGTAGTGGTTTAGTCCTTGGAAGCTCTGGTTGGTTGGCATTGTTTTTATGGGGTTGCCAACTCCTTCAACTCTTTCAATCCTTCCTCTAATTTCCCCCAAGGGGGTCCTATTCTCAGTTGGGTAGTTTGCTGCTAGCATTGACCTCTGTATTGGACATGCTCTGAATGTGTCTCTCAGGAAAGATCTATATCCAGTCCCTTTCAGCGTGCATTTTTTTATTATTATTTTTTATTAACTTGAGTATTTCTTATTTACATTTCGAGTGTTATTCCCTTTCCTGGTTTCTGGGCCAACATCCCCCTAGCCCCTCCCCCTCCCCTTCTTTATGGCGTTCCCCTTCCCATCCTCCCCCCGTTACCACCCTCCCCCCAACAATCACGTTCACTGGGGGTTGAGTCTTAGCAGGACCAAGGGCTTCCCCTTACACTGGTGCTCTTACTAGGATATTCATTGCTACCTATGAGGTCAGAGTCCAGGGTCAGTCCATGTATAGACTTTGGATAGCGGCTTAGTCCCTGGAAGCTCTGGTTGCTTGGCATTGTTGTACATATGGGGTCTCGAGCCCCTTCAAGCTCTTCCAGTTCTTTCTCTGATTCCTTCAACGGGGGTCCTATTCTCAATTCAGTGGTTTGCTGCTGGCATACGCCTCTGTGTTTGCTGTATTCTGGCTGTGTCTCCCTGGAGAGATCTACATCCGGCTCCTGTCGGCCTGCACTTCTTTGCTTCATCCATCTTGTCTAATTGGATGGCTGTATATGCATGGGCCACATGTGGGGCAGGCTCTGAATGGGTGTTCCTTCTGTGTCTGTTTTAATCTTTGCCTCTCTATTCCCTGCCAAGGGTATTCTTGTTCCCCTTTTAAAGAAGGAGTGAAGCATTCACATTTTGATCATCCGTCTTGAGTTTCATTTGTTCTAGGCACCTAGGCTAATTCAAGCATTTGGGCTAATAGCCACTTATCAATGAGTGCATACCATGTATGTCTTTCTGTGATTGGGTTACCTCACTCAGGAAGATATTTTCCAGTTCCGACCATTTGCCTGCGAATTTCATAAAGTCATTGTTTTTGATAGCTGAGTAATATTCCATTGTGTAGATGTATGATATTTTCTGTATCCATTCCTCTGTTGAAGGACATCTGGGTTCTTTCCAGCTTCTGGCTATTATAAATAAGGCTGCGATGAACATAGTGGAGCACGTGACTTTTTTATATGTTGGGGCATCTTTTGGGTATATGCCCAAGAGAGGTATAGCTGGAACCTCAGGCAGTTCAATGTCCAATTTTCTGAGGAACCTTCAGACTGATTTCCAGAATGGTTGTACCACTCTGCAATCCCACCAACAATGGAGGAGTGTTCCTCTTTCTCCGCATCCTCGCCAGCATCTGCTGTCACCTGAGTTTTTGATCTTAGCCATTCTCACTGGTGTGAGGTGAAATCTCAGTGTTGTTTTGATTTGCATTTCCCTTATGACTAAAGATGTGAACATTTCTTTAGGTGTTTCTCAGCCATTTGGCATTCCTCAGCTGTGAATTCTTTGTTTAGCTCTGAACCCCATTTTTTAATAGGGTTATTTGTCTCCCTGCGGTCTAACTTCTTGAGTTCTTTGTATATTTTGGATATAAGGCCTCTATCTGTTGTAGGATTGGTAAAGATCTTTTCCCAATCTGTTGGCTGCCGTTTTGTCCTAACCACAGTGTCCTTTGCCTTACAGAAGCTTTGCAGTTTCATGAGATCCCATTTGTCGATTCTTGATCTTAGAGCATAAGCCATTGGTGTTTTGCTCAGGAAATTTTTTCCAGTGCCCATGTGTTCCAGATGCTTCCCTAGTTTTTCTTCTATTAGTTTGAGTGTATCTGGTTTGATGTGGAGGTCCTTGATCCACTTGGACTTAAGCTTTGTACAGGGTGATAAGCATGGATCAATCTGCATTCTTTTGCAAGTTGAGCTCCAGTTGAACCAGCACCATTTGCTGAAAATGCTATCTTTTTTCCATTTGATGGTTTTTGGCTCCTTTGTCAAACATTAAGTGCCCATAGGTGTGTGGGTTCATTTCTGGGTCTTCAGTTCTATTCCATTGGTCTATCTGTCTGTCTCTGTACCAATACCATGCAGTTTTTATCACTATTGCTCTGTAATACTGCTTGAGTTCAGGGATAGTGATTCCCCCTGACGTCCTTTTATTGTTGAGGATAGTTTTTGCTATCCTGGATTTTTTGTTATTCCAGATGAATTTGCAAAATGTTCTGTCTAACTCTTTGAAGAATTGGATTGGTATTTTGAGGGGATTGCATTGAATCTGTAGATCGCTTTTGGTAAAATGGTCATTTTTACTATATTAATCCTGCCAATTCATGAGCATGGGAGATCTTTCCATCTTCTGAGGTCTTCTTCAATTTCTTTCTTCAGAGTCTTGAAGTTCTTATTGTACAGATCTTTTAGTTGCTTGGTTAAAGTCACACTGAAGTACTTTATATTATTTGGGTCTATTATGAAGGGTGTCATTTCCCTAATTTCTTTCTCGGCTTGTTTCTCTTTTGTGTAGAGGAAGGCTACTGATTTCTTTGAGTTAATTTTATACCCAGCCACTTTGCTGAAGTTGTTTATCAGCTTTAGTAGTTCTCTGGCGGAACTTTTGGGATCACTTAAATATACTATCATATCGTCTGCAAATAGTAATATTTTGACTTCTACTTTTCTGATCTGTATCCCCTTGATCTCCTTTTGTTGTCTGATTGCTCTGGCTAGAACTTCAAGAACTATATTGAATAAGTAGGGAGAGAGTGGGCAGCCTTGTCTAGTCCCTGATTTTAGTGGGATTGCTTCAAGTTTCTCTCCATTTAGTTTAATGTTAGCAACTGGTTTGCTGTATATGGCTTTTACTATGTTTAGGTATGGGCCTTGAATTCCTATTCTTTCCAGGACTTTTATCATGGAGGGGTGTTGAATTTTGTCAAATGATTTCTCAGCATCTAATGAAATGATCATGTGGTTTTGTTCTTTCAGTTTGTTTATATAATGGATCACGTTGATGGTTTTCCATATATTAAACCATCCCTGCATGCCTGGGATGAAGCCTACTTGATCATGGTGGATGATTGTTTTGATGTGCTCTTGGATTCGGTTTGCCAGAATTTTATTGAGTATTTTTGCGTCGATATTCATAAGGGAAATTGGTCTGAAGTTCTCTTTCTTTGTTGTGTCTTTGTGTGGTTTAGGTATAAGAGTAATTGTGGCATCATAGAAGGAATTCGGTAGTTCTCAATCTGTTTCAATTTTGTGGAATAGTTTGGATAATATTGGTATGAGGTCTTCTATGAAGGTCTGATAGAATTCTGCACTAAACCCGTCTGGACCTGGGCTCTTTTTGGTTGGGAGACCTTTCATGACTGCTTCTATTTCCTTAGGAGTTATGGGGTTGTTTAACTGGTTTATGTGTTCCTGATTTAACTTCGGTACCTGGTATCTGTCTAGGAAATTGTCCATTTCCTGCAGGTTTTCAAGTTTTGTTGAATATAGGCTTTTATAGTAAGATCCGATGATTTTTTGAATTCCCTCTGAATCTGTAGTTATGTCTCCCTTTTCATTTCTGATTTTGTTAATTTGGATACATTCTCTGTGTCCTCTCGCTTGTCTGGCTAAGGGTTTATCTATCTTGTTGATTTTCTCAAAGAACCAACTTTTGGTTCTGTTGATTCTTTGTATGGTCCTTTTTGTTTCTACTTGGTTGATTTCAGCTCTGAGTTTGATTATTTCCTTTCTTCTACTTCTCCTGGGTGTATTTGCTTCTTTGTGTTCTAGAGCTTTTAGGTGTGCTGTCAAGCTGCTGACACATGCTCTTTCCTGTTTCTTTCTGCAGGCACTCAGCGCTATGAGTTTTCCTCTTAGCACAGCTTTCATTGTGTCCCATAAGTTTGGGTATGTTGTACCTTCATTTTCATTAAATTCTAAAAAGTCTTTAATTTCTTTCTTTATTTCTTCCTTGACCAGGTTATCATTGAGTAGAGCATTGTTCAATTTCCACGTATATGTGGGCATTCTTCCCTTATTGTTATTGAAGACCAGTTTTAGGCCGTGGTCGTCCGATAGCATGCATGGGATTATTTCTATCCTTCTGTACCTGTTGAGGCCCGTTTTTTGACCAATTATGTGGTCAATTTTGGAGAAAGTACCATGAGGAGCTGAGAAGAAGGTATATCCTTTTGCTTTAGGATAGAATGTTCTATAAATATCTGTTAAGTCCATTTGGCTCATGACTTCTCTTAGTCTGTCTAGGTCTCTGTTTAATTTCTGTTTCCATGATCTGTCCATTGATGAGAGTGGGGTGTTGAAGTATCCTACTATTATTGTGTGAGGTGCAATGTGTGTTTTGAGCTTTAGTAAGGTTTCTTTTATGTATGTAGGTGCCCTTGTATTTGGGGCATAGATATTTAGGATTGAAAGTTCATCTTGGTGGATTTTTCCTTTGATGAATATGAAGTGTCCTTCCTTATCTTTTTTGATGACTTTGAGTTGAAAATTGATTTTATTTGATATTAGAATGGCTACTCCAGCTTGCTTCTTCTGACCATTTGCTTGGAAAGTTGTTTTCCAGCCTTTCACTCTGAGGTAGTGTCTGTCTTTGTCTCTGAGGTGTGTTTCCTGTAGGCAGCAGAATGCAGGGTCCTCGTTGCGTATCCAGTTTGTTAATCTATGTCTTTTTATTGGGGAGTTGAGGCCATTGATATTGAGAGATATTAAGGAATAGTGATTATTGCTTCCTGTTATATTCATATTTGGATGTGAGGTTATGTTTGTGTGCTTTTCTTCTCTTTGTTTTGTTGCCAAGACGATTAGTTTCTTGTTTCTTCTAGGGTATAGCTTGCCTCCTTATGTTGGGGTCTACCATTTATTATCCTTTGTAGTGCGGGATTTGTAGAAAGATATTGTGTAAATTTGGTTTTGTCATGGAATATCTTGGTTTCTCCATCTATGTTAATTGAGAGTTTTGCAGGATACAGTAACCTGGGCTGGCATTTGTGTTCTCTTAGGGTCTGTATGACATCTGTCCAGGATCTTCTGGCTTTCATAGTTTCTGGCGAAAAGTCTGGTGTGATTCTGATAGGTCTGCCTTTATATGTTACTTGACCTTTTTCCCTTACTGCTTTTAATATTCTTTTTTTATTTTGTGTGTTTGGTGTTTTGACTATTATGTGACGGGAGGTGTTTCTTTTCTGGTCCAATCTATTTGGAGTTCTGTAGGCTTTTTGTATGCCTATGCGTATCTCTTTTTTTAGGTTAGGGAAGTTTTCTTCTATGATTTTGTTGAAGATATTTACTGGTCCTTTGAGCTGGGAGTCTTCACTCTCTTCTATACCTATTATCCTTAGGTTTGATCTTCTCATTGAGTCCTGGATTTCCTGTATGTTTTGGACCAGTAGCTTTTTCTGCTTTACATTATCTTTGACAGTTGAGTCAATGATTTCTATGGAATCTTCTGCTCCTGAGATTCTCTCTTCCATCTCTTGTATTCTGTTGGTGAAGCTTGTATCTACAGCTCCTTGTCTCTTCTTTTGGTTTTCTATATCCAGGGTTGTTTCCATGTGTTCTTTCTTGATTGATTCTATTTCCATTTTTAATTCCTTCAACTGTTTGATTGTGTTTTCCTGGAATTCTTTCAGGGATTTTTGTGATTCCTCTCTGTAGTCTTCTACTTGTTCTCTAAGGGAGTTCTTCACGTCTTTCTTGAAGTCCTCCAGCATCATGATCAAATATGATTTTGAAACTAGATCTTGCTTTTCTGGTGTGTTTGGATATTCCGTGTTTGCTTTGGTGGGAGAATTGGGCTCCGATGATGCCATGTATTCTTGGTTTCTGTTGCTTGGGTTCCTGTGCTTGCCTCTTGCCATCAGATTATCTCTAGTGTTACTTTGTTCTGCTATTTCTGACAGTGGCTAGACTGTCCTATAAGCCTGTGTGTCAGGAGTGCTGTTGACACGTTTTCCTGTTTTCTTTCAGCCAGTTATGGGGACAGCGTGTTCTGCTTTCGGGCGTGTAGTTCTTTCTATCTACAGGTCTTCAGCTGTTCCTGTGGGCCTGTGTCTGGATTTCACCAGGCAGCTCACTTGCAGCAGAAAAGTTGGTCTTACCTGTGGTCCCGAGGCTCAAGTTTGCTTGTAGGGTGCTGCCTACGAACTCTCTGTGTCGGCAGCAACCAGGAAGATATTCGCTGCCATTTATGGGAGCCTCTGTGCACCAGGGTTCCAGATGGCGTTTGGTGTTTTCCTCTGGCGTCAGAGATGTGTGCAGAGTGCAGTCTCTTCTGGTTTCCCAGGTGTGTCTGCCTCTCTGTAGGTTTAGCTCTCCCTCTCATGGGATTTGGGTTCAGAGAACTGTTTATCCGGTCTGTCCTTTTCAGCGTGCATTTTTTAGCTTCATCAATCTTATCTAGTTTCGGTGGCTGTATATGTATGGGCCACATGTGTGTCAGGCTCTGAATGGACATTCCTTGAGTTGCTGCTTTAAACTTTGCTTCCATATCCCCCTCCTATGGATATTTTTCCCCCTTTTAAGTAGGAGTGGGAGCATCTGCATTTTGGTCATCTTTCTTCTTGAGTTTCCTATGGTCTGTGGATTGCATCTTGGGTAATTTGAGCATTTTGGCTAATATCCACTTAACAGTGAGTGCATACCAAGTGTCTTTTTTGTGATTGAGTAACCTCACTCTGGATGATATTTTCTAGTTCATTACATTTGCTTATGTATTTCATGAAGTCATTGTTTTTGATAGCTGAGTAGTACTCCATTGTGTAGATGTACCACATTTTTTTAACCCATTCCTCTGTTGAAGGGCATCTGGGTTCTTTCCAGCTTCTGGCTATTATAAAGAAGGCTGCTATGAACATAGTGGAGCATGTGTCTTTGTTGTATGTTGGAGCATCTTTTGTGTATATGCCCAAGAGAGGTATAGCTGGGTCCTCAGGTAGTGCAATGTCCAATTTTCTGAGGAACCTCCAGACTGATTTCCAGAGTGGTTGTACCAGTCTGCAATCCCACCAACAATGGAGGAGTGTTCCTCTTTCTCCACATCCTCACCAGTGTCTGTTGTGACCTGAGTTTTTGATCTTCGCCATTCTCACTGGTGTGAGGTGAAATCTCAGGGTTGTTTTGATTTGCATTTCCCTGATGACTAAGGATGTTGAACATTTCTTTAGGTGCTTTTTGGCCATTTGATAATCCTCAGCTGAGAATGTTTTACCATTTTTTAATAGTGTTATTTGGGTCTCTGGAGTCTAACTTTTTGAGTACTTTGTATATTTTGGTTCTTAGCCATCTATCAGATGTAGGATTGGTAAAGATCTTTTCCCAATCTGTTGTTTGCCGTTTTGTCCTAACAACAGTGTCCTTTGCCTTACAGAAGCTTTGCAGTTTTACAAGGTCCCATTTGTCAATTCTTGTTCTTATAGCATAAGCCATTGGTGTTTTGTTCAGGAAATTTTCCCCAGTGCCCATGTGTTCGAACCTGTTCCCACCCTTTCTCCTATTAGTCTGAGTGTATCTGGTTTGATGTGGAGGAGATATTCTTAAGGAGAAAATAAAAAAAATTGCTTGAAGAAGTCTATGAAACCCAATAGAGTGAAAGGAAATGAATAATTTAGTTTAAGTCAAGAACTGTGGAAATAGAGTCAATTAAAAATATCAAATGGCTAGAAATCTAGAAATGAAAAATTTAGGAACTTAAATTGAAACCTTAGAGCCAAGTCTTACCAATAGACTAGAGGAGTTGGAAGAGAGAATCTCAGGTGTTGAAAATATGACAGAAAAATGGATACATCAGTCAACAAACAATGTTAAATCTAAATGGTGCCAGAGCCAAACATCTGGGAAATATGAAACACTATGAAAAGACCAAATCTAATAATAATAGAAATGGAGGAAGGAGGGGAAAACTACCTCAAAGGACCAGAACGTATTTTGTACAATCAAAGAAAAAAATTTTTTTCTTAAACTAAAGAAGATGCCTAAAATGGTACAAGAATCATACAGACTACCAACTTGATTGGGCCAGAAACCTTTTTCCTTCAGCACAAAAAAATCAAAATACTAAATCGACAGAAAAATGACATAATACTAAAAGCTTCAAGGGAAAAATACCAATTAACATGGAAAAGCAGACCTATTACATTTACACTTCACTTCTCAATGGAGATTTTAGAAATCAGAGGAGCCTGAGCAGATGTGTTGCAGACTCTAAGAAACTATAGAGGCCAGCCATTCCAGATTAATATAGCCAGAAAAACTTTCAATCACCATAAATGGATAAAATAAAATATTTTATGATAAAACCAAATCTGAACAATATCTACCTTATGGAAAATGATAGAAGAAAAACTACAAGCTAAAGGGGTTAACCACACACAAGAAAGTACAAAGAATAATTACCGACAAGGAAGTCAAAAGGGGACACACACACACACACACACACGTGCACCATTACCAAAACAACAACAACAATATAACAGGAATCAACAAAAACTGCTCATTGATATCGCTCAGCTTTAATGGTCTCAATTTTGCAATTTAAAAAAGACAGAGACTAACAGAATGGATGCAGAAGTAGGGTAGAGGATCCACTCTTCTGCTGCATCTAAGAAACATACCTTGTTATCAACAAATTCGTCAACAAGTATACATATTTAAGGCTATTCATTGGAATAGTGGTTATAATAAAAATATTAGAAATAACTGGTGTTTGCACTAAAAAGCAATGCCTATCTATGTAATATATATGTATTCATAACCATATTTCTATTCTCTATCATCTATGTATCTATCTTCATGTATATATTTTGGATCTGTTTATCATCTATCTATAATCAGTCAACTTATCTGTCCTCTATTATCTATCTCTATCAATTTCTTCCTTCCTTCCTTCCCTCCCTCCCTCCTTTTTCCTTCCTTTTCTTTTTATCCAACTGCTTTCATCCACCTATCATCTATAATCTGTTATCTATTACACCTCCATATATCTCAAACTTCTAGTTATTTTGCATTATGATGTCACAGTTTCCTCAGATGAACTTGGCGTGTATTTATATACTAACATTCAAATGAATCAAAGGACAAGTGTTAACTTTATTATCTAACAGCTAACAGTGTTTGAGCTCCTCTCTGCCTCCCCCCTTTATGTACAGGGGAGATAAAAGCATGCACTTTTTGTGTCATTATTGTTTGAGTCACAGATTCCCCATGTGAAACCCCTACCCAAATGCATTCTGTATAGATATTTATTCTTGTAATGTTTCTGATTTTTAAAGACCACGGTTTTCATTCTCCACTCTCTGTAATCAGATATTTTAATACATATCTTCAATCACAATAATTATTTGTTGGCTAAATGTGTCAATGTGGCATCTGTTTAAAAATGGATTATAACAGGAGTCTGTCCCCCTTTTTTCCCTGCCCCACATTGGTTTACTATTAATCAGTTATCATACTAACTAGAAAGTTCTGTGGAGAACAACCCAAGTTTTGCATAGTCTTTCGGCTCCTTTAATGTTTTATTTCTTTTTCTAAACTTTCCCTTGGAACTTTGAAATTAGACTTCGGTTTCTCAGCGTGCATAGTTATATATTTCAATGGATTTTCCCAATGGAGGAAATATGTTCCCCCTTCCTTTCCACTTCTAAAACCCCACAAGCTGTTAAAATGTCCATCCCTTCTGCTCCATTTCCTCACCCAAATCCTATCACATACCATATGAATTTTTAACCCCGACACCTGTCTACCCACATGGTTCCTCAAGGGTGGATTAAAAAATACGTTGAAGAACAATAAGGACCACCCACATCCCTATGCTGTTAACCCACGAAGTCTACAGAATGCAGCTTGCCGATCCTAACGACAATCCCAACGACAAGAAAGCACGCACCAAGTCTATTAAGATGGCTCCCTTCCCACTCTTCAGAGCTCCTGGCTAATGATTTTGTCCTTCTTTCACTTATATAACTTCAAGAGCTGGACACTGAATGTTTCTGCCTCATCATGCTGATTTTCAGGCAAACCCCTATCGTTCTGTGATAGCTATTCTGTACCCTAATCACTCTGAGATCGGCTTTCATCTCAGGGTGTGGTTTGTGGTAGAAAACAACAAGAATAATTATTGCCTATGCAAATTCTTGATACTATAGCTTTGTTCTTTAGGGTTTGCTCAGGGAAAGTTTAAGAAAGCGCCTGCGGAAATCTCAGCTGAATGAGGATTTCAAGGTCTATGCACTGGGACTCACTCACTTAGCGCCCTGTAGAGGGCGCCTGAAATTACAGGCAAGCTTCTTCCGCATAGGACCCCCTTACAACCTCACATCTCTTTCTTTCATTTTATGGCCTGTTAGGAAGCAATTGGAAGCGTTGAGTTGGGGAAGCTCATCTTAGTAGTGAGTCAAGTGTTTAATCAGACATTGTTCCGTGGTGGTGGTAACTCGATGAAAGAAATAGCAGCCCGTTTTTAAGTACTATAATTGCTTTAACACTTTTTTTCAGCAGATGACGTGATTTCTTATTGCTGGCCCCCAAGTCTCTTAACTCTCACCTTGTTGATAAACTCTTAATTCAATGCTAGAGTTAATGTCACAAGAGGTATTAGGTGGCTACTTCAGTAATGAAATGGATCTTTGAACGGGAAAATAACATATGCCAACCCCATATATGTTATTTTATTTTATATCTTATTTATTTATTTATTTATTAATTTATTATGTATGTGAATAGATTGTCGCTCTCTTCAGACACACCAGAAGGCGGCGCTGGATCCCATTACAGATGGTTGTGAGACACCATGTGGTTCCTGGGAATTGAACACGGGAGCTCTGGAAGAGCAGTCAGTACTTTCAACCGCTCAGCCATTTCTTCAACCCCCTATGTTAGTTTTGTTTTTTACTCAGGGGTTTTCACTTATAGTTTCCTAATCTCTTATCTTTTCCTTTTTCATTTTCAGAAATCCGTGCTTAAGGACCTTGATGGGCACCCAAAGGAGTTATCTCATCAGTTTCTTAAGTATTCTGGTTTATATTATTCTTCCTGTATTAAAGGTCACCAGGAAAAACCAGAACTAAAACAGTAAACTTGGTAGTGTAGTCTTGTATGTGTGAAAGAATTACTTTTACCACTGACTAATGTCATAACAATAAGGCTGATTTGGGGACACTTTTTCTTTTCCTCCCTTCCTGCAGCAACACACAATCCATTTAGAGTCTGTCTTGAGAGAAAGAAAAATAATACCTTCCTTGTGTTCAGTGGCTGTCTGTTCATAGATGATAGTGCTTCTAACGTCTTTAGTAAAAGGACTCAAAAGGCAAATGCAGTCCAGTGTCCTACACTTCTTATCATCTACAATGCCTTTCATAATAAGGTTCCTTATCTTAGTAATCATCAAGGAAGAAAATGATGTCAGTCACGTCTGACATGACATTTTATTATTCAAAGTTCATTTTACAGATATTGCTGGTTTTTGAGATCTCGACAAAAGTTTCACAATTGATTATACTCGGGGGGAAGCACATGAAGAGAACATGTGAGTAACACACATAAAGATGTACTTTGTCTTTTTGACAAGGTCTCACTATGACGTCCAGGATAGGCTCCACCTGAGATCCTCCTGCCTCTATAGCTCAGGTTCTGGGATTGGAAATGTGTGTCCCTAGATCTGGCTGTTAAAAGTTATAGTTTATTCTAGATCATTCTTTTTTAAAAATATTTATTATTTATTCACTATATATCTGTATCTATATCTATATCTATCTATACCTATCTATATCTATCTATATATCTATATATCTATATCTTCCCCTTAGATCATTCTTAAAAGAAGTGTCTGCATTAAATACAATTTTATTTGATGAAACATCAAGGGTTTTTGTGGTGTAGAATTTAAGAAAATAACCTCCTTCTGTTGGCAAGGGTTTGGAAGACTTTTTATCATCCCAGAAAGTGTGCAAACAGAGGCAGTGATAGATATCTTCAATAGGTGACCCTTGATTTTATGTTTAAGAAAAACCCAAATATTTCATTTAGGGCTGAATCTTCTAACATTTATCAGTCAAATTCCTCCCGTGGAGCTCAGAAAACCCTCATGTAAGAGGAGGCAGAAAGAATGTAAGATTAGAGGTGATGGAGAAACACCAAGAAAACAAGGTCGTCTAAATCAACATGAGCAAAGCTCATAGGAACTCACAGAGATTGGGGCACCATGCGCAGGGTCTACATGAGTGTGTACCAGGTCCTCTGTGCTTACATTATGGTTTCCAGTTTAGTGGTTTACGGGGACTCCTGAGTGTGCTAATATGTGAGTCTCTGATTCTTGTGTCTTCTCTTGGACACTTTTCCATCTGCTGGTTTGTCTTGTCCAACGTTGATATAATAGGTTTCTTTTGTTTTATTTTGTTAACTTTTTAAAATGAATGATAACCTAGCCACTAGGGTAAAAGTTAACAACTGAACTGCCACATATACTTACTTGGAGCAGGAAAATCAGTTTTCTTCAATGAAATGACACTGGGTATGTCAACCACTCCAGGATAGGCCTCAACTTCAGAAGAAGTTGAGCAACAGATAATGGACTCTACAGTTTTTTTTTCTTTTGAGACAGGGTTTATCCACTGCTGTCATGGCACTCTCTGTGTAGACCTATGTAGGCCACGTTGGCCTCGAACTTGATTGCTAGCTCTCATCTTCCACTAAACATGATCCTGGGAGGCTGAAACCAAAAAAAAAAAAAAAAAAAAGCCTTTCAAGAAGTTTGCAGGGGGGCTGGTATGGTGGCACACACCTTTAATCCCAATGATAGAGGAGAGCAGAAGTGGCCAGATCTCTGTGAGTTTGAGGTCAGCCTGATGTACACAATGAGTTCTGGATCATCAAGAACTACATAGTAAAACCCTTCGTCAATAACAAAACTCTGTTGTTCTTTTGGCTGAAAAAAACCTTTATTATGTGTTTTAAAATAGTATCATTTTAGACATATTTGATCTTGAAGATATGAGTTAAAAAAATTTCCCCCTCAAATATTGACTATATTCATGGTCTTTGGATTGATCATGTAGTATGAGCTTCAGGCCTTTACAGTTTGCTTTGTTGATTTGCTTTGATTTTGGCCTTGAGTTTGGATCTAGGGCTTTGTATGAGACAAAAACGCTGCCTCTAAAACCTTTTAAAATTTATTTTGTTTCAAGTTTGTGCCTCACTCAGTAGCCTGAGCTGTTGTTATAGGTGAACTCACTGCTGACAGGTTGTCCGGAAACTTACTGTCCTCCTACTTCAACCTCTTGAGGACCTGGTGTTACAAGTGCATCACCATTTCTAGTTTATCTTCCCAGCTCACATGGAAATCTGATATCTTCCCCCAGCCCATCTAGACTGTTTTCCAAATAATTTAAATAAAAATGTAAATAAGAAAATTCCTCAGTAGAGGTCACCACTACATTTGAAATACCTTTGAGTTAAAAAAATACTTATTTATTTGTTCATTGCCTTAGTTAGGGTTTTACTGCTATGAACAGACAGCATGTCCAAGGCAACTCTTATAAGGACAACATTTAATTGGGGCTGGCTTTAAGCTCAGAGGTTCAGTTCATTATCATCAAAGCAGAAGCATGGCAGCACCCAGGCAGGCATGATGCAGGAGGAGCTGAGAGTTCTACATTTTGTTCTGAAGGGAAACCGAAGACTGATTTCCAAGCAGATAAGGATGAGGGTCTTAAGTCCACGTCCACAGTGACACACCTTCCTCCACCAAGGGCACACCCACTCCAGTAAGGCCACACCTCCGAATACTGCTACTCCCTGGACAGAGCATTGTCTTTACATGAGCAAGGCCTGAAATAGAGGAGCATTGTTTACATTTCACACCTTTTGACTAGAAATGAAAATCATGCTCTCTCCTCTCTCTCTCTCTTCTCTCCTCTCAATCTCTCTCTCTCTCTCTCTCTCTCTCTCTCTCTCTCACACACACACACACACACACACACACACACACACAATTTATTTCTATTTTATATGTTTAGGTGCTTTGGCTGTGCCACATGCCTCCTTGGTGCCTATGGAACCAGAAGAGGGCACTAAATCCTCTGCGACTGGAGGGCCAAATGAGTGTGAGTTCTGGGAATTAAAGCCATGTCCCCTGGAAGAACAGTCATTGATATTAGCTACTGAGCTGTCTCTCTTCCACTCATGCTCATATAGTTTTGAAAAAGGGCTGGGAGATAGATGTTCAAGAAATCTATTTTGATCACAAAAGCAATCCATTTTGAAATATGTATCATGTGCTCATGTTTATATAGAAGTATATGAATCCATGTTTGTGTATGTAAGCACACGTACATCTGCTTGTGTGAACGAGTGTTTTGTCACCTCTATTGAAGGTTAGTTCCCCTGAATGCTATCGACATTTTGTCCTCTTTTCCCTATATAATCTTCCAATATCACTAAGGATAAGTCTTAAGCAAAGATTCTCTTATGACTTAAATATGAAAATATGGATGCATACAACTGAATTGGGGGCTCCTGAGGATTCTGACTTTGATATATAGTATGAATGTTTGTATTTGAGCATGCATTTGGAGATGGTTGTTGGGTGGGGTGTGGCTGTAAGAAGAGTCAAAATGAAGGAATAAGGAGGAGAAAAACCTTGTGGAAGACAATAGAACGTATTTTGAGGCTATAGACTGTTACGCGATTTAAAGACAAAACCTGATGCTGTGATGATATATTAGGGTGAGGGAAAACTTTAAACCAATGAAGCCTCAGAGGAAGTACTGATGACATACTGAGGTCAAGTCCAGTTTATTTAAAAATGTATTATGAAAATAAAAGATGGAAAAGATATTGCATTCCTCGCCCATTACCACCTCTCTTAAAATTTTGGTTGCTCCTCCTTTTTAAGCAAAGACATTAACTTTTTTTTAGAGGTGGCATACTGCAGACTTCTGTTTGTTTACAGTCACATGCAAATTATCTCTTGTTTTCTAGCCAGTCTGCTCTTTTCAAAGTCACACTGTATAGGTGGGATGGTTATGGCGTTATAGCCCCAAATATCAAGGAAATGCTAAATTCTCTTCATTTTTAGAAAAAACTCCATGTGGTGTACTGTGAAATCAAGCTGCGATGCTTGGTGTCAGTCTCTTTATATCATACCAGTTGTTTCACAGAGCTTTATCATTTGGGGGAAGCATTGCAATTTTATACACCTCCCCCCAAAAGGAGCTAACTTGAGGACTTGCAATTCACACGGTGGGCAGAAGGGACTTGGTCTTAACTCGTCAGCATTGTCTTTAAAGGGAATGACATCTTGTGCATTTTGATAGCACTTGAAGTATTGATGGTGGAGAAACTATCACTAACGTAGCTGTTGTATACATGTGTGGGAGTTGGAACATATTTGTATGTGTGCCATTAATGAAAGATATAATGTTGGTTAAGTTTTGTTAATGGAACACAAACTTGAGACAAAGAGGAACATGAAACTTGAAATGAGGAGAAGCCCATATGCAGGGTGGCAGACTGTGAAAGATACCTTGATTCCTGGTAACCCTAAGGGAGCCTGAGGGATGTCAGGAGCTCCCCAGTCTCCCATGAGATCATGACCCTCTTACATAGCTACAGCTCCCCACAGCCCCCTGTTTGAGACAGATCAGTCACATAGGGCAACTCCCTAAGCCGGTCCGCCACAGGTGAGGACGTGACCACAGGTCCTGTAGGCTCAAGACAGATCAGTCACCCAGAAGCAGTACCAGGCCCCCAAATATGTAGATACCCAAACTCTCAAGCCAAACCAATAGGAAGTACCTGCTGTCAGACCCCAGCCCATCCCAAAACTGTATTTAAGAATCCTATTCAGAAGGATTAAGGTGTGCAGGAATTATTCCATCATCTGAGAGCTTGTCCTAAGAGCTGTAACACCACCACTTGGGGAAGAGATCTCCTGTCCCCAAAATCGCTGCCAGAAGCTCCCCTGCACCCCTTGCTGGCCAGTCAGTCTCCTGAAGGCTTAGCTCGGTCTGGCATCCTGGAGCAACCAAAGAGGCTGCAGTGGAAATGAAGGCTGAGCACCATCAGAGGCAGTGGAAGCAGTTCCCCCTCCCTGCCCGAGTTCTCTCTCCTTCACCTGAACCTGCAAGTCTAGCCAGACGAGAGATCTCTGTGGAAAGCCTCCAGCACACAGGGCAACACCCGTGACACTGGCCTGCGCCCCCAACTGTGGAGCATTTTCTTGATTACTGACTTAAGGGAGGGGGGCACAAATTGATGTGGGTGGTGCAGTCGTTATGCAAATGGATCTGGGATGTGTAAGGAAAGTGGCTGAGCAAGCCAGTAAACAGCATGCTTCCTCAGTCTTTGCCTTAGTTCCTGCCTCTAGGACCCTGTCTTGAGTTTCTGCCTTAGCTGTCCTCAGTAATGGCGGATGAATGTGGAAATGAAGTTCAGATAACCCCTTTTACTTCTCAAGTTGCTGTGGCCAGTGTTTTTGTCAGAACATCCACAGAGAGCAAACAGTGGCTGATTGAGAACTTAGTGTGTGAAGGAGTTATAGCTGTGCCTTGATTACCTTCTATCAAAGAGTCTACAGCATGATTTTTTTATGTCTTTGTCGTTAAAATACACATTTTAGCACTCATTTTCTAGGAGGAACTCACTTTTTTAATGGATACATTAAAACGTTTTAATTTTATATGCATAAATGTTTTGCCTGCATGTATGTCTGTGTGCCACACGAATGCTTGGCGCCCACAGAGGTCAGAAGAGAATGTCTGATACCCTAAAACTAGAACTACAGCCCGATGTGAGTTACCATGTGGATACTGGGAATTGACCCTGGGTCCTCTGGAAGAGTAGCCAGTGCTCATGACTGCTGAGACACCTCCAGGATTCTAATGAATAAGTTACATACACATGTAATTTTAACATTGAAATATGATCACATCCTTTCTCCCCTTGTACCCTTTTCTTTCTTTCCTCTCACCCCTCCCATGTTACCACCTTCCAATATAAGGAGTTAGTGTGCTCATCCACGGGAGAGGCAATGCCTCCTCTTAGCAGCCATCAGTTATCTCTCTGTTTTTTTTTTCCTAGAAGTGGGGTTCTTTGAGGTTTCTCCTTTCTTTGTTAGCATGTCAGTTGACACTGTCACTGTCACTGTTTATGTCTTGTTTATGCAGCCATGTGGTTGAGGTAGTATATGTGCAGCATTTCTGTCATTCCTAGGAGACACAATCTTACAGCAGACTTCCTCGTTCTCTGGCTCTTGCAATCTTCCCATCCTCTTCCATGGTGTTTCCTGAGCCTTGGCTGCAGGCATTGTGCTCTATAAGTAGCTCTTGGAGATAGATTCCCTAGGATCTGTTGATCTCTGCAGTTGTAGTTTTCTGCAATGATCTCTGCTATAAAGAGAAGCTTCTTTGACGGTGGGCATTTTAGTTAGGATTTCTGTTGCTGTAATGAAGCACCATAACCAAAGACTACTTGAGGAGTAGAGGGTTCGATTTATCTTTTTTTAAAAATTATTTATTTTCATTGGATATTTTATGTATTTACAGTTCAAAGGTTATCCCCTTTCCGCCCTTTCCCTGCTTCTATGAAGATACTCCCACTCCCTCCCACCCACTTCCACCTCAGCATTCTGGCATCCTCTACACTGGGGAAAGGATCCTTCACAGGACCAATGGCTTCTCCTCCTATTGCTGCTGGACAACGCCATCCTCTACTGCATGTGTGACTGGATTCCTCCATGTGTACTCTTTGATTGGTGGTTGTGAGCCACCGTGTGGTTGCTGGGATTTGAACTCAGAACTTCTGGAAGAGCAGTAAGTGCTCTTAACCTATGACCCATCTCTCCAGTCTTATTTTATCTTACATATGTCAGGTCATACTCTAGTGCTGATAAAGGTCAGGGCAAGGTCTCTAAGAGGGCAGGAACCTGGAAGCAGGAACAAATGCAGAGGCCATAGAGGAGTGTTACTTACTGGCTTGCTCAGCCAGCATTTTTATAGCACCCTAGACCACATACCCAGGAATATTACCATACACAATAAGCTGGGCCTTCTCATATTAATCAGTACATGCACTACAAATTTGTTTACAGGCAAATATTATGGAGGTGTTTTCTCAATTGAAAGTCACTCTCGACTTTTGCTAGTGTCAAGTTGACATAAAATTAGGACAACGGGTAAAAACTATACTTATCTGTGTGTATAAAAATAAGTATTTAGAATGCAGTTACATATTATGCGGGTCTAGTAAAGAGAGGGTAGTACATTCCCTTTTAAGAACCATGACCTCACTAATCCTAGGTAGTTAGATTTCCAGTTCCAGGCTGATTTTCCTCCTATCCAGTTGGTATTAGGTACAATTAGGCAGCTGTTGGTTACTACCAAAAAATGGCATGCCATTACTCTTCTTTAAGGAATATCTTGCCAAGCTTCTCATCGTTGTAGTTCATAGGTATGACAGCTAGATATGTGATTGAATGTTTCCCTCCCGTGGAAGATAACATAATACTTCCCGATACCATGTAAGCTAGACCGACCATGTAAGCTTTCAGTTTAGAACCACTTGAATCTTTTCCTGTCTGAAAAGTGTCGTATCTCCAGCGACAAGTATTCTTAGACCTCTGAGAGAAAACTAAACCCTATATTTGGTATTAGACTACCCTGGCCAACGACCCAAGCAGAGATCCAGAGGTTTCTCATGTCTGGTAGTAAACTTTTGCTGAGTAACCTGTCGCTTTTGTGGAGACTATTATCATTCCAAGCAGTAAACATCCTCAGTATTATTTGTTCTTCCTCCCTCCGCCTCCTTCTATATATTTAAAGATTTTTTATTGACATCTATTGATTATGTAATAATAATTAGCTTCATTCTGCATTTCATAAACCTGTATAATATCTTTTGGTTACATCTTCCCATGTGATCCATCAGCTTCCAATCATCTCCCTCCTCTTAGCATCTGGTTTCTTTTCTACTTAAAATTCTTTTTGAATTAAGATATAATTGCAGCATTTTCTGCTTTCCCTTCCCTTCCTCCAAATCCTCTCATGTATTTATCTTTGCTCTCTTCCAAATTCCCAGCCTCTGGCCTTTTAAAAATTGTTATTCTATATACACACACATGCACATATGTGTGCATGCACACCCCCCTCCAGCAAGCACACAGATAAAATCTGCTCAGTCCATATAATGTTACTTGTATGTGGCTTCAGGGATGATCATTTGGTACTGGGTAACCAATTGAAAGGCTCTTCCCTGGGGAAGACCATTTCTCCCACTCTCAGCACTCGTTAGAGGTCTGTAGTATTTGTCTAGTGTTGGAGTACCGTGAGGTTTTCCTATTCTGTGTCAGCCTGTCTGCTTGGTGCTGTTCTAGGGTCTTGTTTAGGAAACCGTATTGTTGAGATTTCATTGGTATAGCTTCTCTAACATTTCTAGGATACGTGTGCTCACCGCATGCATTTTGTTCCTCTGGTTCTTACCATCTTTTTGCCCCACCTCCCTCCATATTTCCTAAATGTTGGATGCAGGGTTGGGTTGTAGATGAGTGAGTTAGTGCTGGGCACCACACAATTGCTCATTCTCTGCAATTTGATAGTTTTTAGTTTTCCGTCTGTTGCAAAGAGATTTTTCTTTTCGGTAGATGACAGCTGTCTTTATCTGTGGCTATAAATATAATCACTTAAGTACAGTTAGGAATCATGCTTGTTTCATAAAGTGGTCGTTGTAGGTTCTCCAAGATTCATGAGACTCAATGAGTCGTTGACAAGGTTTCTAGTGCCAGGTAAGATATCTGATTTTTAGCCCCCTGCAGGCTTTGGGTCCAACTAGAGAGTTGTTTGTTGTTACTAATATATGACTACCATTATTGGATTCTTTACTTTAAAAATAACACCTCTTATTTATGGCAATACTATTTTCTCATCTAATGTCTTTATTAACCATTTGAATTGGAATGATAAAATACTAATAAATCAAAAATCCAAACAGAAGAATGAGTTGTTCTAGTTGCTATCGTGTAGTCATTGGCTACAGTATAGTCATTGGTAGAGGGGAGGAAGCTGAAACCGGGCCGAACAGTGAAGCCTTAACTGAAATACGATCCACTTATTTGAGATGTAGACAACTTACTTAGATTCGCCTCAAGATGCTTGTTAAAAATTCATATATTTAAGAAAAAAAATCCAAACCAACCAAATAACAAAAAACAAAGATAACACAGAAAACCCCACTATGTCATAGTTCCCAAAAGTAGTGTCTGGAGTTTGCCTTTGGAGTTGGCATGCAGGTAATTTTATGCGTATTTTCTGAATGGAAAATGACAATTCATTAGGGATTAGAGAGAGCTTAAACGCTTGGCTTGAATGCAGTTGTAGGAAGTATGAGCTGCTGTTCCTCACGTTCTTTCAGGTTATATTCAGATAATGAAACTCAAGCACCGGCTACTTAATATATGAGTAAAAATTCAGGGGATAAATGATTTATGAGAAACATAGGTGTGGCTTCTTGCCAATGTGACAGGGCCTATTGAGGGATTGAGGCAGATTCAAACCCCCCTTCTGTTACTCACATGGGGATAAATAAAGATATAGGAAAGAGAAAGAATGAATAAAGCAATGTTTTAAAAGAAAATAAGCTTGGCAAAAATGTTATGCAAATTTATTTGACTAGCTTAAAAACCTTCCTTATAAACATAGACTCCAGGCATAGAAAGAAACATAAAACTTCAGAGCTTCAGAGTGTAGGTTGTCTCTCGAAAACTACACACACTATAACCCTGGATGCTTGGTTAATATTTTTCTTAAAAATTCAATTCCCCTGGCAATTCTAGAAGCGGGGCATGAATAACTTTCAAAAGAAAAAAAAATCTTTGTTGTTTGCATAGCACAGCTTCTCATTCAGTTGAAAAAAATTACTAAAATTTCCCTTGAAAAGCAGTGATTGAAAACTTCTGAAAAATGCAAAGAACTTACAAAAAAATATCAGCTTCAAAACAAAATTCCTCAAGGTTTTTATTAAACCAAAATATCCAAACCCAGATGGGTGCTCTCTTATCTCTGTCCTATATGTTGCCAATTTTCTGATGCTCTGAATATTTTGGAGGGGAGAAGTACAGCATCACTGGAGCAGAAATTTCCAGGTCATAGTGTCATGCTCAGATTGGGTTCAACCATTTTGGATTTGTTCTTATCTTTATCAGACAAATGAACCAAAGAGTATGGGAAACCTTTATTTAGCAGCTATTTTCACAGCCATTGCTAAGCACAAAAAAAAAAAAAAAACAAACAAACAAACCAAAAACCAAGAGATAAACAATATTATATATTTAGATATGTTTACATGTTTATATATTAGCAAACTATAAATATCAGCAGTTTCATGTTTATAAACTCTGGAAGCTGATTTTGATGATAAGCACTCTCTATCAGCAGCTGTCAATCTGATTGGAAACTTGTGGGATGGAAACTTTCCAGTAACATTTACTATTCAGAGATGTTGAGTGGGTGGCTTAGATCTAGTCATGTGCTGGGAAGTTTCTCTGTGGCCTGTTTTTTGAGTTTGAAGACCTATACAAGCAAGCATTGCTTTATACCCAACTTTTGGCATTTTATCCAGCTTAGAAGAGGAATTTAATGAGAAAAACTTTAAATCAGTTGGATCTGTTTTTGATGAGTATGGATCTATCTAAATGTTTACGGGTTGGTCCAAGGAGAGGAGCTGATAGTTACGGTTGATGAAAAAGCTCATAGAAAAAAACCTAATATTAAAGTTGAAAAATATTTTTTATATATTCTAGATGATATATAATGTGGGAAAATTTGTAATCAATGTTGTTAGGTTAGCGCCATGCTATTGGTTCTGCTTGTCAACTTTTAAAATGATAAAAGTTAATCAGTCAATTGTACAATTCAGATTGTGATTACTCTATGGAAGCAGGGAAGTCCAATTCAAAGAGAGACAGTTTATTAATCTTAAAATTTTGTTCTCCTCCACTTTGTGCTGACTGTTACATGCTGTGAATTTTTGCAATCATTTAAAAGGAATTTTAAGAAAGACATTATTTTATGGTGTGTGTGTGTGTGTGTGTGTGTGTGTGTGTGTGTGTGTGCGTGTGTATTCACACAGAGGTCAGAGAAACTCTTTCAGAAGTCAATTCTCTCTTTCTATGCAGTGGAGCCTGAGGATTGAACTTAGGTCATAGGGTTAGCAGCAAGCCTGCTTACCTACTAAACTATCTTACCTTAGCCCTAACCTTCAGTAAATAAAAATACCCTATAAAAAGGCTTTTGATTAATTTTCAATCAGTTCTAGAGCAAAATTAATGCTTTTAATAATCCTCCATATGCAAATTTTCTTAGTTTAATATCCTAAGACATGTAAAATTGCACTTGTATATTCAGCATATTCACCATCTATTTATAAGGACGTCAGATATTTGGCAGAATTATTGAAGAATTCCAAGGACTGAACTCTGATATATAAAACAGCTACAACTTAAAAGCACAGCAGATCACATTTTACTCATTTCAAAAATGTTTACAATTTTCACCTTGAATTAGAAAGGTGAAACTAATTATATTAGATTTGCAAAACTATCTATCAGACTTTAAATATTTGTTTAGTTGATTTTCATGAATATTAATATATTAAATAATTAGATTTCTGCATATCTAATCCCATATCTACAATTACACATTTCATCACAAGGCTGACTCTTAAAGGTATTTATTCAGTTTTCCGTGTAGCTTAAATACTATCTGCTTTGCACAGAATTATGAATATAACATTGATTTACTTAGTAAATCGGCTTAATTGTAAAAAGATTTCTCTATTGCTAAGGGTAGGCTGCATGCTCAGCAGAAAGTGCACTCTGAGGAGATTCCTTGCCTTACAATGTCAGGGCCAATCTTTCTCTTTATTTAAAAAAATTATATATACATATATATGTACATACATGTACTGGTGCACACATACATATAACACACACATAGATACACACATACACACAGAAACACAAACACATATGCACACACACATAGATATATACATACACACATGCATGCACACACACACATGTCAACAAGGGGTGCTGAGGGTACCTGGAAGAGAATGGGGGACAAGAGACGTGAAAGACGCCAAGAGTCTGATCAAGGCGACAATTTTATTTTTTCCCAAGGCTGAATTTATACCATAACAGGGGTAACAGAGAGAGGGGGTAAGTGGGAAACATTTACTCAGGCCAAGGACACAGTATTCGTGTGGTCAGCTGATGTCAACAGGATGTTGGGTTTTCAGAAAGGTCATCACATTGGGCATCTTGACGTCAGATGTATTTCTCAGCAAGGTCAGAGCATTATCATATCATTATTCATCCTGATCACCAGATTTGTATTAGTCTTCTGCAGCTGGCTGGGGATTTTCCATGAACCCAATCATACTTAACACTAACCTTAATAATATCAATAATGGAGGGTTTCAAGGGCTTCTCTCCCAAAACACACACACACACACACACACACACACACACACACACACACACACACACAAAACTTACCAGAGTTTTGTGTAATATAGTTGCCAGTTTTGTTTTATTTGTGTGATCCATAAATACATGAACAAGTGTGTCTTTGTTTCTTGTGCCATTTTGACTTTTTTGTTTGTTTTGTCTTATTCCAAAATGTTTTCTTTTATGTATTATATTATATTTACTATGTTATTATCTTATATCTGTATCAGTTTCTTGTGCCTTTTCTTGGCCTTTTTAAAAAACTTATTTTTCTTGTATATTCTATGTATTTACATTTCAAATGTTATCCTTTTTTCTCTTGTCTTCCATATCCCCCTCCTCTGCTTCTATGAGGATGCTCCCACTCCCACTCACCTACTCCAACCTCAATGCCCTGACCTTTCCCTACACTGGGGAAACAAGGCTTCACAGGACCAAGGGCTTTTCCTCCTATTGATACTAGACAATGCCATCCTCTGCTACTTATGGGGCCGGAGTCATGGGTTTCTCCATGTGTACTCATCGGCTGGTAGTTTAGTCCCTGGGAGCTCTGGTAGGATCTGGTTGACTGATGTTATTCTTCCTGTAGGGTTGCAACCCACTTCATCTCCTTCAGTCTTTTCTCTAACTCCTCCATTGGGGTCCCCTTGTTCAGTCCAATGGTTTAGCTGCAACCATCCTTATCTGTATCAGTAGGGCTCTGGCAGAGCCTCTCCAGAGAAACCCATACCAGGCTCCTGGCAGCAAGCACTTCTTGACATCAGCAATAGTATCTGGATTTGGTAGCTGCATATGGGATGGATCCTCAGGTGGGGCAGTCTCTGGATGATCTTTCCTTCAGTCCCTGCCCCACTTTTGTCCCTGTATTTCCCCCCCGTGAATATTTTGTTCTCCCATCTAAGAAGGACTGAAGCTTTCACATTTTGGTCTTCCTTCTTCTTGGGCTTCATATGATCTGTGAATTTTTTATTAGTTATTCCTAGCCTTTGGGCTAATATCCACTTATTAGTGAGTACATACCATATGTGTTCTTTTGTGACTGATTTCCATCACTCAGGGTGATATTTTCTAGTTCCATCTATATGCCTAAGTATTTCATGTAATCACTGTTTTTGACAGCTGAGTAGTACTCCATTGTGTAGATGTACCACATTTTCAGTATCCATTCCTCTGTTGAAGGACATCTGGGTTCTTTCCAGCTTCTGGATATTATAAATAAGGTTGTTATGAACATAATGGAGCATGTGTACTTCTTGGCCTCTTTTTGTCTATTTGTTTGTTTTGTCCTATTCTGATGTATTTGTTTTTGTTTATCTTACCATATCATATTATATTTATTATTATTCCTTAGATGCATATTTGTTTTTGTTTTCTAAGAAGTGACAGAAAGTGGTCAATCCATATGGGAGGGGAGATGGGTAGGAACTGTGAAGAATAAAGGGAGGAGAAATCATAATCAGAATATATTATATGAAAAAATTTAATTAAAACTTTTCTTAGGGTTAAGTACAATTATCCTACAGATAAACAACATTATTTTTCTGAAAAAGTCATTCTTTCCAATCTTAGGAATGGTGAAGCTGGAGAATGTACATCAGATTTATAACACAGGATTCAGTTCACATAGAGGAAACATCTCTACTTTATTGTCAGAACCCTGGGTCTAGCCATACTACACACAAGGTTAGATTCTTCATGTGTTACCAATAGATTATCAATACAGCCTATAATTGTTGGTTTAAATTATAGTAATCAGTTTTGTTTCTGCCTGAATCCAATAAACTACACATATCAATACAATAGTAGCAAGATACTAGTGACATAAAAATCTACCACTTCAAATGCTTTAAAATGTATGAATTAAGACTGGAGGGATACTCAACTACTGAGAGTACCTACTGCTCTTGCCAATAACCACAATTTGATCGCCAGCACACATACCACATGGCTTACAACCTCCTATAATTCCAGCTCCTGGGGACCAGTGCATCCTTCTTCTATCTATGGGTAATGCATTTATGTGGTGCATATAAGGTATAAAGGAATGTATAACTAAGTAAGTAAATAAATACATAAATAAGCAAAAAATAAATAAAACTATAGTTTAGTGGCATTGAGCCCTTTAACATTATTGTGGTTCCATCACGCCCATTAATTTACAAAACGTTTTGTGTTGAGAAACAGAAACTTTATATCTCTTAAAACAGTAGTTTTCCATTCCCACATCCCCCCATCCTATTGACCACTATTCTACCTTTTGTCACCACCAACTATCATAATAGAACTCATGTGCTATTTGTTTTTCAGTGATTTATTTCAGCAGGAACGTCATTCAGTCATTTTATCTGTCTTTTAACATGAATTGTAATTTCTAAGGCTAATGTCCCATTGGACACTGTAGTTTCTTATTTTTCATCTGCTAAATGACTCTTGAGTGCTTACATGGGGGCTACTGTGAATGAATAAGGATGGGCAAATAGTTTTTCAAGTCACAGGTTTAAAAATTTTTCAGCTTGTGAACTCTACCAATGGAATCATTGACTCTCAAACTTTACCTCTTTTTGCAAACTTTTATACACTTTAAACCTCTAAATTTTTAAAAAATATTCGTTTTATCATTGAGCCATTCCTTACATTTTGGAGCAGGGGCTGTTCCTGAATCTGTAGCCTGCCTGCCTGTGGATCCTGTTCCCCTAACTGGCCTACCTTTCTGGTGTCTGTAGAAGAGGATGTGCTAGTCCTACAGTGACTTGATGTGCTGCTGCTGGTGGTGGTGGAGGAGCAGTGAGGTTGCCAGTGAGGAGGGAGGAATGGGGGGAGGATCTATGGGGAGGGTACTGGGATTACGGGGGGTGAAATTGGGATGTAAAGTGGATAAATAAATCAAACTTAAAAATAAAAATATCTCATACATTTCTAATTAATTATATGTAAACTGATGACATCACCACCTCCTCCAAACTCCCCCAGGGTCTCCCCCACCCACTTTACCTCTCAACTTTGTGTCTTCTTTTTATTTTTCTTTTGTTATTAGTAACCCCATGAGTCCAATTAGTGCTACCCATATACATGTGGGTGTATGGCCATCCGCTAGGCATGAGTAACCTAGCAACAAGACCGTGACTCTTCCTCTCTCAGCAGCCAACAACTCCCAACAGGAGTGGTAAGAAAGGAGCCCTAGGGGTCCCACCCCATTTGACTTCATCAAAGTTACTATGGCTGTTGTCTCATTCTTATACCGGATGCTCAAATTCATTTAATAAAATTGCTAGACCTTAGGTTCACATCAACTGGAGCCCTCCATGTTACAGTTTAGAAATAGGGAGAGGCATAGGACCTTGAGTCTGAAATTTCCTGGCTTGGTAGTGCTAATCTTACCAGAGCACGGGAAGGCAGTGTCTCAGGGAGCTACACTATCTCTATGAGTCAGAATCAGCATTTTATAAAGGTCCCCATGGTGATGCTAAAATGTCCGAGAATCATGTCAGATGCTTCCTCGCAGCCATTTTTATCCCGGAATATTTGCAAGCACTAGAGTGAGCTCAAATATGATTACTCAGTATTTGCTCAGCATTTTTATCCCCTTAGTTGACTCTCAGAGGCCAGGTGTCAATGTATTGTAACTAAAGAAATTCTCGGATCACAGATTGCAGTGACTATTAGAACATGGCAGGGCCCAGGATGTCTGAGTAGTCACTTACGTAAATGGAATTCTGCCAAGTAGGGGTCAGGGACTGAGTACAACAAGGAAACAAAGGGCGGAAGGGACAGGTACACATTAACACCTCAGAGATGTGAATCACATCTGGTTTAACTTAGTATACCAGGAACACTATGCGGATCAAGGCATGCCTTAGCCATTGAGTAATTTTTGACCTGGTTGAGCTTTTTCGGAGGTAATCAAAGCTAAGTACGGGGACTGAAGTTGTAGTTGGTCCACGGCACACTCCTAGCACCTGTACAGCTACCGGACCCTACTGAAGACATTGGCGAATACTGGGTAGTTAAACCTGGTTGGGCTTTGACCTGAGGCTGCTCAGCCAGGGCAGTGTGAAGAATGTTAATTCTGTTTGTGTGAAGCGACTTTAGGAAATCACTTTTTAAACAGGCCAAATGATTGTAGACAGAGGTGACCCAGCTTTGAGAAAACCCAATACATAAATATCAGAACTGCCAAAAGAGATGAATGTTACTGTCACAAAACTGCTTTACATTTCCATCCCCAATCCACATCTTAAAATAGTCGTATTTTAAAATGTTCTCTTCTTTAGGAAGAGCACAGGCACTTTCAGGAAACTGCTTTGGGAACTCGGCACCAGGACGGGCTGAGCATTCAATCATTGCCAGCGCGTGTCTGAGGACATATTGGACTTATAGTTCAAGGTCACCTAGCTACTAATTCCAATGAAAGAAGAAAAACATAGCAAGTGCTTGTAATGTTTCCTTTAAATACGGACAAAAAAAAAAAAAAACAAAAAACAAAAAAACAAACCCCGACTAATGCTTTTCTTCAGGTTCTAGTGTTAGATGTTAAAAGTGAGTATAGACAGTCAGAGAAGATCATCACGAGCTGAGGAGGGAGCTAGCCATGGGAAAGCAGGCTCTTTAATGGAATCAGGTAGTAACTGGGTCAGTAGAGACTCTATCCTTTGATAAATCTGGAAAGAGAATCAAGAGTAGCCAGAGGACAAAATGCTTCCTCTTCCAGGAATGTTAATAGTGGATTCCTATATTATAAACACTTGGAAACCAAATAACTTTTAATTTTCATTGTGTAAATTTGACTTAATATTCAAATTAAAGATAAAAAGCATAAACATGTAGTTAAAGGTAAGGAAAAAAGATCAGCTGTTGGTATTTCCCTTTTTAATTTTCTTTTAAAAGTGTAGTATTGAAATATATTCACCCAGATAAGAGTTAGTGAATTTCAAAAGATTGTGGCAAGGACTGGAGATGCCAAGGAGCTGCAATTTGAGGCAATAGGGATGAATTATAGTTTCTATTAGGCGCATAACAGTTCCTGTTTATCAATGGGAAGATAGATATTATTTCATGTTAAATAGGGATGCAGGGGGTGGGACATGCGTTCATATCAAAGGTTTTTATTTTATGTAGCGATGACAATAAAGAATTCACATAAGGGGAAGAAATAAGCATAAGAATTTATCCCCACAATGTATCAGTTGCTATGCCTTGACATCGGATTGAAAATAAAGTGGCTGTGGAGAAGTTTTAGTTGTTTGTTGCTCTTTCAGAGAATCTGAGTTTCATTCCGGGTGCCATTTCTGGCAGCTTGCAATCACTTGTAACCCCAGCTCCAGGGATCGACTCCCTCTTCCAGCCTTCGTGAGCACCTGCCTATTTGTAGGATATACCATATAAGAACACACACCCACAGCATATTCATAAATCCTAACATAAACGTGTAAAGAAAAATGTGAGAAACCATACTAGATTCAGAGATTTATTGTTCCCCTCCAGCTTTATGAGAGAGATTTTTGGCTGGATAAATCTGTTATTGGGATGGCAAACTGCTGGCAGCATAGAAACTACATTCCACTGAGTTAAATAGAAACCCACTTCTGGTTTTAATTGGAATCTTATAGCACAAATAGAAGGGACCACCCCCTGGCGGCAAGGCACACACATAACAACATATAATCATATGGAACTTTCTCTTGTTTCTAACTGCAAATTGGGTATATGGCAATACTGAAGTGATTAAAGAAGTGATCACTGGATGCAGGGAACCTGGCTAAAGTTGGGGAGGAAGGATTGAAGAAGTCAGAGAGATCAAGGACCACATGAAAAAGACCCACAACGAACCAGGGCTCACAGGGGCTCACAGATAATGAACTGACTGTCAGGGAGCCTATATATGGGTCTAACCTAGACTGTCTGTGTATGTATGGTTGTGTAATTGGCTTTCTTGTGGGACACCTAACAGTGGCAGTGGGGCCTGTCCCTGATGTTTTGCCCGTTTTTTTGGGGAGTGGGCCCTTTCCTCCTACTGGGTCTAGGCTTAATATGAGGGGATATGCCTAGTCTGACTGCAGCCATGTTTAGTTGATATTCCTGGAAGGCCTGCCCCTTTATGAAGAGTAACCGAGATGATGATGTCGGGGAGACAGGAGGTGAAGAAGAGTGACTGGGAGGAGAGAAGGGAGGAGATATATCATATGAGAAAGAAAAAAAAAGTGCTCACATAACAGGAGCTGATTTCTCATTTTACAGAGATCTTTTCCACTACAGTTCTTTACAACTTATTGAGAGTCTTTAAATGAATTTTGCATACAAGTCCTGACACACTTTAAAAGGGAAATATCATTCAAGTTGTATGTGTCCAAATGTAATGGTTAATAATCATATTTTATGAACTGCCTGACAATAACTATATTAGGGGATGCTTCCTTGGCCATCTTCTCTGAACGCTGGTTGGTTGCTGGTGCCCGGAACAGCCGTGACAGTATCTGTATTCCGACTGCTTACTGTCCAAACCAACTCTTCAGTTTTGGAAATTAAATGAACTTATGGTTTGGAATTTGGGGAGAGAAATCTGGAGCAAAAAAAGAAGCAAGTTTCCACAAATTTGAGAGCCTGTTACCAGTTTTGTATGATGTACTTAACTGACTGGAGATGCTTCTCTGTTAGCCACAGCACTCAGTGTCATCTATATGAAATGCCCAAGACACCGACTCTTTTCGCCTTTCCTGAACTATGTGTAAAGTTAAGTACACAAACTATTAGCTTCTTGACTCCTCGTAAGTGCCCTTGGGTGCAGATGAGAAGCCTCTAAAACAAAGAAGTTATCTTGGAAAGTTTGGTTAGAGATTATTGGCAAGCAAAGGAATCCAACTAAGAATGATTAGTTTTTGATTCCTGCTGGGGACATAGTGGAAAGCAGTAGTCCTGCAGGGGTATGTGTGTGTGTGTGTGTGTGTGTGTGTGTGTGTGTGTGTGTGTGCGCGCGCATGTCTTTTTGTGAGGGGCAAGTCTGAATGAATATGCATATATATGCGTGTGTGCATGCATGTATATGTATATGTGTATATGAATGTGTGTATGTTTGTGTGCATATGTGTTTGAATGCTTGTGTATGTGTGTATGTATATGTGTGTGCGTGTGTGCACATGACTGTATACATGTGTGTGTGCCTGTGTGTGTGTGTGTGTGTGTGTGTGTGTGTACTCAATTCCAGGTCATTACATCACCAAGAGAGTTAAATAGAGGCACTGTCTTTTTCCTAGTTTTGTTCTGAGAAAAAGTACTGCCCAAATTGCATCCTGTTTCAGTGGTGGAATGCTGCATTGCAGAATTAATTAAGAAGTTCCCCAAGGCCAGACCCCCTTCTTGCCATGATCACACTGTCAAATGCAAGTCAAAGACCCAGCTCTGCCAGGTGGACCACTAAAGGAGGGATGCTCTCTCACCCCCACCCAAGTGTAAAAGATGCCTGTATTACAGTTATTCACGTTAGAAGTTCACTCTTGCATATCTTATGTCTCTCAGTGACACCTCCAAGGATTTCATTTCTTTAGACCTTAAGAGATCTTTGAGGAGATAAAGAGTGCGGATTATCAGGCAGTCACTTGAAGAACAATAGACAAAGACAGAGGCATCAGAAAAACACACCAGTGCCTGCACACATCAATGCCTTGTTATGATATCAGATCACGGTAATTTTCACATGTTATAATTTGGCAAATTGGATCTTCAAATAGGTGAGGAAGTTCACCTTAAAAAAAAAAGCACTTTTTTTTCAGAGATTGATTGCTCTCTCTCTCTCTCCTTTTTGTAGTTTCTTTTCTTGGAGTGTTTGTTGTATGTGTTTAATGCTTTGCCCTTTGTTTTCCCAGCCCCACAGAAAGCGAAGTAGTCTCTGCTGGTTTCTTGTGATGGCTTTGCTCACTGAGGCAGAGCTGCCTCTGGAACTGTTCGATCGCTCTGACTGGCAGCTATCCTCATGTGTAGCTGAGGCACGGAGAAGGCACTTTCTCTTCCTGTTTCCAAGACATAGCTGGAATCAATGAAAATCAATTAATTTTCACCTGTTTAAATTTTAGACCACTGAAGACAATAAGACTTCCATTTCAAACAAGCACAGGACTTTTTTTTTTCTATTTCAAGTAGAGTTAATTTAACAAACAATGAAGACTTCACTTGCTAAGTTATCTTCAGGCTTTCCTATTTGTCTTTTTTAATAAATGCCACAATCCAAGGAAAGGAAAATAGATAAAAGTAATTTGATTAAAAGTGGGAGCCAGGGGTGGTGTGCCCAGGAAGAGTTCACGTTTACTCGGGGAGTGTGAAAGCCGCTTGGGTTACATGAATGGCACCTTAAAATAAAGTAGTATAAGCTATTAAAAATTCTGTAGAAATATCAATATGGTGACTGACATTTTTTACCCCTAGTTAAGCTGGTTCCCAGTTTCATACATACAAATGTTATATCTATTGATTAACTGAAGATAATCCAAAATTACTCACTTGTCTTTTTCAACACCCAAAATGTTAAATCTTATGTGTAGTCACTAAAAGTGGAATGCTAAAATTGCTGATTATCCAGCTCTTTTCATATTTGAATAACAGAAAACATTATTTAATAAAGCAAGGTTCATAAATTACCCTGATAATTATTAAGATTAGTGCCCACTTTCCTCATAAAGTTGTCAAAAATCCCCAAATGTCTTACCTTTACTTATAATAATCAACCCCAAATGTGCAAGACATTTCAGTTTCTTATGTTAGCACATCATTATTCCCGTATTTCCAGGGACATCATTTTATGCCTTCGTTTCCCCTCCGACTCTCTAATGATGAGCACCTCTGTATCTCTTGCTCTGTGGGCAGGCAGCTTAGACTCACAACATTCCCCTCTAACAGTATCAGTTTCTTGGTTCGATTGAAGTACCCCGAGACACTCTAGTCCTTCAGAACAAAAACTTGCAGTGTGTGTGAGTGTGTGTGTGTGTGTGTGTGTGTGTGTGTGAGTGTGTGTGTGTATGTGTGTGAGTATGAGAGAGAGAGA